>NC_092152.1:13355175-13621980 GCF_045791955.1 Oncorhynchus clarkii lewisi
CTTTCACATGTCCATTGTCATGGTCAGATTTTCCTAATTGAACCAGTTAAAGCTAGACTTTGAAACTTTTTGGAAGTTAAGTATGTTTTCACTATTTTGTGGTGAGATAAAAAGGCAGAATATTTACCTCTGCTCAATTAGAGGCGCTCTAACACAACTCAGAAGTAGCTCTAATGGAAGAGAGAACAAAACAGTTGCTCTCCTCAATCTCATCCGGAGTGTGCATGAAAGAGTGAGAGCAGTGTGCAGAAAGGGTGAGAGAGAGGGGTGGATAGAGAGAGAGGGAGATAGAGAGAGAGGGAGAGAGAGAGAGAGTGAGATAGAGAGAGAGGGAGATAGAGAGGGAGGGAGATAGAGAGAGAGCGATAAGGAGAGAGAAAGAGGTATGGGGGGGGGGGGGGGGGGGGGGGGGGGGGGGCTGGTGGCTGGGTTGAAAGTGGTGCTGAGACTCGCAGTGTCAGCGGTTATGGAGTCAGTTGAATGTGTCATTTCATTCGATTTTTAACAGCATTATTCATTATCATATATTGATGTAGGTAGCATGGCTGGTGCTCTGGATGGTAGCAACCAGGGATTTTACTTTTACCCACTGCTTTAGATTCAAGGACAGCATGATCATCATCAAAATACAGTAAGCTACAATCAACAGTCATTTAGTATTATTTTAAGCTAATGTGATTTAGCTGTCACATTCTGACCTTAGTCCCTTTGTTTTGTCTTTGTTTTAGTATGGTCAGGGCAAGAGTTGGGGTGGGCAGTCTATGTTCCTTTTTCTATAATTTGGGATTTCTGTGTTTGGCCTGGTATGGTTCTCAATCAGAGGCAGCTGTCAATCGTTGTCCCTGATTGAGAACCATACTTAGGTAGCCTGGTTTCACTTTTGAGTTGTGGGTGATATATTTTCCGTGTCAGTGTTTTTTCCACACGGGACTGTTTCGTTTGTTTAGTTTATTCACGTTGTTATTTTGTATTTTAGTGTTCAGGCAAATAAACAAGATAAACACTTACCACGCTGCGCATTGGTCCTCCAATCCTTCCTACTACTCCTCTTCGTCAGAAGTAATTAAGAAAAAAGAAATACTCAATGTTACAGTAATGCTTGTTGTCCGCAGCAACCCACTCTCTCTTTAGTCATTTTCTTTTCAACCAAAATCTCTTCATCAGTGAAGTGGCTCTTCTAAATCCCGAGAATGAAGCCAAAACACTGGAAGAAAAAAATAGCTTTTGTGGTTCTAATAGGAAATGGATCCCAGGTGTTCGATAAGGCTATAGTGGACATGACAGCAGTGCAATCAAGTGTATACATTTAATTGCAGGTTCATTTTGTGCTGTTTATTAGCCGTTTAGGGATACAACGCTCTACTTGAACCCTGTTATTGCCAGGGAGAAAAGATGGTTGTTTCATTGCACAGATTTACAAAAGTACATTTTAATGGCTGTAGTTCATACATTCCTCTTTCAGGTAACTTCTCTTATGGCAAATCTCCTCCGAGCATGTAGTATGATACAGTCCTACACACAAACCTACACTCACAGTATTACAGTAATATATGATACATATGTTACTGTGTTATATTAGGTGTGTAGTGCACAACCAGGACCAATACGTTACCACAAACACACAGTCCCATAAAATATGCCCAATACTATCTGTCAAATACAGATGTAAAACATGCCCATAAGCTATTTGTCACTAGAGATGATGGTGTGATCTTGCTTTGTCCTTTGGCACTGATTACTAACAGCCATGGATGGACATTTTTCATGACATTAAGTAAAATCATGTTTGCACGAAAGATAGTATGTCCTTTAATGCTAATTATCTCTATATTTCTTTAGAGCTTATGTGTTTGGATCACCACAAATTACATATATAATAATACATTTGTATTTCCTTATATAGATGCAACACAAAATATTTCCACAGATTGATTTCCAAGCCACATTTCACACTTAAACATTAAAAAGCCGTGCCATGTTAGTGGTGACAGAGCTAAGAGCTGGTGTCCGTCTTGGTCTCTGCCAATGCCACAATAACTGTACCAGGCCTGTGGACAGACTGGCCCTTTTGTTGAAGACTCCCTCTCGCGGCACCCCATTAATAAACACCCAGAGAAGGTAGTGTTAATTGTTATCATGCACATGGGCTCTGGCAATCCTATAAATCAACTAGCTAATTGCAACAAATTGCAGTCTGACATTAAGCTATGATTCCAAACAGGCAAATATTCATCAACATTACAAGTAGCCCATAAAAGACTGAGCCGGCAATTTCAGAGGATCATATATATCTCCCGTCTTACGCCACATTATTTATAGATCTGGCTTGTCCTCAGCATTATAAGTGCTCAAAGTGAGTGTATGAGATGCCAAGGTGTTTCATTATTTTCTTGACTTTAGCCCTGGCGGTGGCAATGTTACCAGTCACAAGTCTTGTCATCCTTGTTACCCTGCGAGGGCAGTGTGCTGCAGTCGTTGGACATATCGATTTGCCTGTTCGCTGTCATAACTGACTTACCCTCAGGCATTGTTGCTATGCAAGCACACAGGAAACACTAGCTCCACCACGTACACTTCTACTCTGTCACTTCTACAATGACAGGTTGAACATTGCTTTACATCACTACTGCTGGCAAAGGATTCAATTGAATTTAATATGGAATTTATAAATAAATTATTAAAGTTGGGATTTAGTTTCGAATGGCCGTTAACCTACAGGCAGTACAGTTACTGCAGCTGAGTTGTCAAACAGTTACATTTTTTATCACTTAATCTTTGATCAAAATGTTTATTTCATATAGACCAGCAACTACTAGTTAGACCTCCATAACTGTCATTCAGTGCAGATTATCAATTCAGCCCAATGCATTACGAGCTGCTAACGTTTTCATTGTCCCGCCCATTCAGCTTGAACAACACATACAACACATACAAACAAAAGTTTGGACACACCTACTCATTCAATTGTTTTTCTTTATTTTTACTATTTTCTACATTGCAGAATGATGACAGCTTTGCACACTGTTGGCATTCTCTCAACCAGCTTCATGAGGTAGTCACCTGGAATGCATTTCAATTAGCAGGTGTGCCTTGTTAAAAGTTCATTTGTGGAATTTCTTTCCTTCTTAATGAATTTGAGCCAAGCAGTTGTGTTGTGACAAGGTAGGAGTGGTACACAGAAGATAGTCATATTTGGTAAAAGACCAAGTCCATATTATGGCAAGAACAGCTCAAATAAGCAAAGATAAATGACAGTCCATAATTACTTTAAGACATGAAGGTCAGTCAATCCGGAGAATTTCAAGAACTTTGAAAGTTTCTTCAAGTGCAGTCGCAAAAACCATCAAGTGCTATGATGTAACTGGCTCTCATGAGGACCACCACAGGAAAGGAAGACCCAGAGTTATCTCTGCTGCAGAGGATAAGTTCATTAGAGTTAACTGCACCTCAGAAATTGCAGTCCAAATAAATGCTTCACAGAGTTCATGTAACAGACACATCTCAACATCAACTGTTCAGAGGAGACTGCGTGAATCAGGCCTTCATGGTTGAATTGCTGCAAAGAAACCACTACTAAAGGACACCAATAAGAAGAAGAGACTTGATGGGCCAAGACACACCATGTCTTTATGAGACGCAGACTAGGCAAACGGATGATCTCCGCATGTGTGGTTTCCACCGTGAAGCATTGAGGAAAAAGTGTGATGGTGCTTTGCTGGTGACACTGTGATTTATTTAGAATTCAAGGCACATTTAACCAGCATGGCTACTACTGCATTCTGCAGCGATAGGCCATCCCATCTTAGTGGGACTATCATTTGTTTTTCAACAGAACAATGACCCAACACACCTCCAGGCTGTGTAAGGGCTATTTGACCAAGAAGGAGAGTGATGGTGTGCTGCATCAGATGACCTGGCCTGCACAATCACCCGACCTCAACCCAATTGAAATGGTTTGGGATGAGTTGGACCACAGAGTTAAGGAAAAGCAGCCAACAAGTGCTCAGCGTATGTGGGAACTCCTTCAAGACTTTTGGAAAAGCATTCCAGGTGAGGCTGGTTGAAAGAATGCTAAGCGTGTGCAAAGCTCTCATCAAGGCAAAGGGTGGCTACTTAAAATAACATTTTGATTTGTTTAACACTTGGGTTACTACATGATTCCATATGTGTAATTTTATATTTGTGATGTCTTCACTATTATTCTACAATGTAGAAATGAGTAAAAATACGGAAAAGTCCTTGAATGAGTCGGTGTGTCCAAACTTTTGACTGGTACTATATGTGTTAGTAGAGTTTCCCTCAGGTGTGCACCGGGAGTGCAAGATGTCTCAGCGAACGTCAGCTACTCATTTCTCATGTTAGCGTTCACAGGAAATGTTGATGTGAATTGTTCAATTCGGCTCCCCAACAAGCACACAAATCAATGGTGTGTATTAGGAGAGTCTCCTCCTACTGTTTACCACATAATAAATGCCCCTTCCTCCAACATATCACTTTGTCTCTACTCTATTTTTACCCCCTCTTCCACCCCTCCTCCTCCTCAACTGTTGAGATTCTAGCCAGGTGATGGATCACAATGGCTGGCAAAGCTGTTTGAGGTTGAAAAAGGAAAGGGGGGGTCCTATTTGACACTCTTAATGTTGATGGCTTATTGCCATGCTCTCTGATTCAGCTGGATGTGTTAGAGGATCTTCTGGGCGGTGGAAAAGGTCATTTGCTTTTAGTTGTGCTCTGCTAGAATACTAATACTGTCCTTATTCAAATGATCTGCTCCAGCACTTATTAAATTGATGGCCCGGCGCTCTAATTTAATAGTGTTGCAGCCCAGGCGAGGGCCACAGCTGCAGTCAGCAGGGAATTAGATGCTTCTGAGGCAAAGTTCAAGCAGGAGCCCCTGCATTTGGGGATGCATTTTTCCCACCAAATTAGCAGTCAGTGGCAGTGCACAATTAATTGCCGCAAACCAGGAAAATCTTGTCATTTAATAAGGCGCTTAGCCCCCACCCATACCCCCCCACTCTCTCTCTATCGCCCTCTCTTGCCCTCTCTCTCTCTCTTTCTCTCTCTCTCTCTCTCTCTCTCTCTCTCTCTCTCTCTCTCTCTCTCTCTCTCTCTCTTGCCTCCCTTATTCCCTCCCTCCTTTACTTTCCGATTCCCTCTCTACCTGCCTGTCTTTCTTTTTCCCGTTTCTTCCACTCCACTTTACAAAAACATGGGGAACTGATCCATTTAGTGCAGGGCTATAATGTTATTTAATGTACTGCTGGTTAAATGGAGGCTCTGCTGGGTTGTGTGAGTTTGGAGCTCCTGTGATTCTGAGCCTGCTGTGGGTTGTCCAGCGTGAGTAGAGACGGGGCCCAGTCCTATGATTTCACTCAATCAATACACACAGCTCTGTTAAATGACTGATTTAAGAGGAAGTGTTTGTGTATGTGTGTGCGTATGTGTGTGCGTTAAAGGTTAAAAGTGAACTGGTAAATGAGGGATTGTGGAAATACATTGTGTACAATGGTTCCTCAATTAAATGTTTTGAGATTATGCTGTGGGACAGAGGTAAGTTTTCTGGTTTAGTACGTTACCCTGCGTCACTGCTTCAGTGCTCCAGATCACCACAAGGCGGAGTGCTGATTATGCTTTTGGGTCCGAAGGCGCTAATGTGTCTTTACCTGAATGATTGCTGTCAATGAATGGGCGATATAAACCAAATAGATACTGTTAATTGTGCACAACTTCAACATTGAATTTGAATTAACTGAATGATAAGGATAAAGAAGAAGAGGGTGATTGAATTTAGAACCATAGTGTAAGAATTGCTATTCCTCTGTCCCGCATGCACACCTGAAAAAATACAATACTTTTTTTATTTCTACTTCGTCAGAAGAAGCTGTAACTGGACTGTAGTATATTACCTAGTAAAACTGTTTTTACACTGTAGGTCTCTGAGAAAACATATAGCCTAGCATAAACTGTGTTATAGTGCTAGGAATTACCAGGGACCTTATGATGCAATATTATCACTATACTTAGGTGCCGATACGATATGAATTGCGATTCTCACAATTCTATATGTATTGCGATTCGATACTGGGATTTTATTGTAATTTGATCTTCTTAACATATTGCTCACTATACTGTGCCTTCGGAAGTTATTCAGACCCCTTGACTTTTTCCACATTTTGTTACGTTACAGCCTTATTCTAAAATTATTTTATTCCCTCATCAATCAACACAACATTACCCCGTAATGATAAAGCAAAAAAGTTTTTTAGAAATTTGTGCTAATTTATTTAAATGAAAAACTGAAATATCACATTTACTGGACATAAGTATTTAGACCCATTACTCAGTACGTTGTTGAAGCACCTGTTTGGCAGCGATTACAGCATCGAGTCTTCTTGGGTATGATGCTACAAGCTTTGCACACCTGTATTTGGGGAGTTTCTCCCATTCTCTGTAGATCCTCTCAAGCTCTATCAGGTTGGATGGGGAGCGTTGCTGCACATCTGTCTGGAGCAGGTTTTCATCAAGAGTCTCTTTGTACTTTGCTCCGTTCATCTTTGCCTCTATCCTCACTACTCGCTCACTACTCCTACTGCATGATTCTACCATCACCAATCTTCACTGTAGGGATGGTGCCAGGTTTCCTCCAGACGTGACACACATTTCAATCTTGGTTTCACCAGACCAGAGAATCTTGTTTCTCATGGTATGAGAGTCTTTAGGTGCCTTTTGGTAAATTCCAAGCGGGCTGTCATGTGCCTTTTACTGAAGAGTAGCTTCTGTCTAGCCACTCTACCATAAAGTCCTGATTGGTAGAGTGCTGCAGAGATGGTTGTCCTTCTGGAAGGTTCTCTCTTCTCCAAAGAGGAACTCTAGAGCTCTGTCAAAGTGACAATCAGTTTCTTGGTCACCTCCCTGACCAAGGCCTTCTCCCCCTATTGCAAATTTTTCCGGGCGGCCAGCTCTAGGAAGAGTCTTGGTGGTTCCAAACTTCTTCCATTTAAGAATGATGGAGGCCACTGTGTTCTTGGGGACCTTCAATGCTGCAGATATGTTTTGGTACCCTTCCCCAGATCTGTTTCTCGACTCAATCCTGTTTCAGAGTTCTACGGACTATTCCTTCGACCTCATGGTTTGGGTTTTGGACTGAAATACACTGTCAACAGTGAGACATTATATAGACAGTTGTGTGCCTTTCCAATTCATGTCCAATCAATTGAATTTACCAATCAAGTTGTAGAAACATCTCAAGGATGATCAATGGAAACAGGATGCACTGAAGCTCAATATCGAGCCTCATAGCAAAGGGTCTGAATACTTATGTAAATAAGGCATTTCTGTTTTTTATTTTTGTATACATTTCAAAAAGCCTGTTTTCACTTCTTCATAATGAGGTATTGTTTGTAGATTGCTGAGAATTTTTTTTATTTCATCCATTTTAGAATAAGTCTGTAACTTAACAAAGTGTGTAAAAAGTCAAGGGGTCTGAATACTTTCTGAAGACACTGTATGTCTGCTGCAGAGAGACACGAAAGAGTATGAGAAATTTGGTTTGATCGGTCATGGAAATAAACGTACTAAAAACATGTTGGCTCACTATTTAAAAAGAAGATGTAGAACAAGCTATAGGATGAAAAATACAGGTACAGCCGACTAGTGCTAGCTAATGTTACACAGAATTCTATATATATTTTTTTACAAATCGATAGTTGGAGTCAGTATCGATTTAATATTAATAATGTTTTAATATATAACTAGCGATTTTTTTCCGCCATCACTTAGTAGTGTTTGATGTGCAACGACAAGTGTTGAGAACAGTGATCAGCAATAGCCAATGAGAGCTTACCAGAGAACAAGCCAGTGAGATGATGACGTTGTTTCGCATCACCTAGAATGTGCAGACTCTCTGTCACGCCTTCTCCCGCTCCCCATGTCTGGCGCTCGAGGGCCACAATGGAAACGGGGTGCCTCAGTTGGCTCGTTGGGCTTCCACCCCTCAGCTGGCTCGTTGGGCTTCCACCCCTTAGCTGGCTCGTTGGGCTTCCACCCCTCAGCTGGCTCGTTGGGCTTCCACCTCTCAGCTGGCTCGTTGGGCTTCCACCCCTTAGCTGGCTCGTTGGGCTTCCACCCCTCACCTGGCTCGTTGGGCTTCCACCCCTCAGCTGGCACGTTGGGCTTCCACCCCTCAGCTGGCACGTTGGGCTCCCACCCCTCAGCTGGCTCGTTGGGCTTCCACCCCTCAGCTGGCTCGTTGGGCTTCCACCCCTCAGCTGGCTCGTTGGGCTTCCACCCCTCAACTGGCTCGTTGGGCTTCCACCCCTCAGCTGGCTCGTTGGGCTTCCACCCCTTAGCTGGCTCGTTGGGCTTCCACCCCTCAGCTGGCTCGTTGGGCTTCCACCCCTCAGCTGGCTCGTTGGGCTTCCACCCCTTAGCTGGCTCGAGAGGTTTCCTTGCCTCAACCGGCTCGTCAGGCTCCCACGCGTCAGCCGGCTCGTTGGGCTCTCACTCCTCAGCTGGCTCATCAGGCTCCCACGCCTTAGCTGGCTCAGCAGGCTCTTAGCTCTGAAGTTCACAAGCAA
The DNA here is from genome assembly GCF_045791955.1 of Oncorhynchus clarkii lewisi. NCBI lineage: Eukaryota > Metazoa > Chordata > Actinopteri > Salmoniformes > Salmonidae > Oncorhynchus > Oncorhynchus clarkii. Next base: position 13,363,755 of record NC_092152.1, read on the forward strand.
TGTTTTTCAATTCAAAATGTTGGCTAGATAGTTCAACTCTGTATGGCAAGCCTGAATGTCTGACTGAAAAAGTTTATGAGGCTGCTTTGAGCCCCACCTCGTTGTAATCACATTATCTCCTTGTTTTAGCGAGACAGCGTGGTATCGACAATCCTCACGACCAGTTGAAGAGTCTTGTAGTGTGTGACCCCCGTCTGTGCCACATCGTTTAGTGTGGCACCACTACGTTGGCGAAACAAAAAACTACAGGAAAGAAGATCATTTAATGTGAGAGGCTCAGTGATGTTACGATTTTGAACCTTGTGTAGTGTACGTCCGGCTTTAATACTATAGTCAGGGGTTCTTAAACCTTTTCAGCCTGGGACCCAACTCAGAAATGTTGTGTTTTCCTGGGACCCAAGCTTAGGAAAATATGCAACTATATGTAAATATCGGTGCACTTCATTGCCCTTCTTGCCTAAAAAAATTGCAATATAGACATAAACAAATAACAATGAAATACCCATAAATATATTTTCATGTTTATTTTCCCCCATTAAAAACGCTCTTACATACCTGTCTAGGTTGGAGCTGTTGCTGTTAAAATACAATAAATCATTTCATTCTGAACTGGTATAAACGGACTAATCACATCACACAAATGTATAACAGAACACACACACACACACACACACACACACACACACACACACACACACACACACACACACACACACACACACACACACACACACACACACACACACACACACACACACACACACACACACACACACACACACACACACACAGGCTTTATGATCGTGCAACCATATGTAATAACAAATTATCTGGCCTGCTGTACATCGTAGTGTATGAATTATTATTGATAGAAAGTCTAGGTTAGAACTGCTGCTCTTAAAATACATATTTTTTTTCTGAACCGGAATAAACTGATTGATCACATCATACAGATGTAGACCAGAACACACACACAGTCCTAATGAGGTGTGTGGCTGGTTGAAGTTTTCAACAAGCATGTCTAATCTGAGCTCAGTTTTTGACAGTCCAACACTGAGGTCATGCTCAGCATTGACACTGTTTCTGTACTGGAGAACCCTGACTTGCATAGTATGTGGTGCCAATCTGGACCAGAACATCTACTGCTTTCTCAGTCAGGGAGGAGACTGCTTCCTGCTGCAGTGTTTGTCTCAAAAAGCATCTGGCTTCAATCAGTTTATTCCAGTTCAGAATAAAAAATATTACTTCTAACAGCAACAGTTCCAACCTAGACTTTCTACAGTAATATGTACAGTAGGCCTGATAATTTTTAATCTTCATCAGTACTGTTTATTAGGGTTGCACTGTCAGTAGTTAGTTGTCTTGCTTTGGCTAAAGTTAGCTATTAGCTGTGTAATGTTACAAGGCCAGGGGATTGTTTGAAAGAGAAACTCACATCTACTACTGTGAGAGAGAGAGTACTCTCTTATCAATTCCAGTAATCAATTTCAGTAATTAATACAAAAATTAATTTAATTAATTAAATAATAAATAATACATAAAATAATTATACATTTACGTCACGACCCACAATTAACAGGTCCGCGACCCCATACTTTAAGAAACGCTGCTGTTGGTGGTTTGAAAACCTTTGAATCCCGTACAGGGTTCTGATTGGCTGCTCTCTGCTCACCTGCACATAACCTCTCCTCCACCTCTCTCTGCTGTAATATAAATCCCTACCATTGATCTAAGGTCAGGTTCACCCACCCTCCCAATAGTGACAGGTAGGTATAGGGCAGGGTAAGCTGATCTCAGATCAGTACTGGAGCCCCCTCTAGTCTTGTCTAGTCACCTTCCTCTTCCCTCCCTGTTTCCAGAGCCTATTGACAGGTAATGGTGCCTGGTCATGTGGTCCACTGGGCCATAAATAAGAGTGGGGGCTCTCTATCAGTGCTGACAGAGCACAGTGGCCCTTATGCCTGGCACTGCGCCCGCTAAACCCCTCTCCCCATCATAATAGACTGCACTGACACCAGTCAGCATTGTTGTTATCAGATTTATGTGACCTTGATTCAGTTTAGCGCTGTGATTTGTTTACTGGCACTTATTTTGATGCATGTGGAAGTGAGTGTTAACCATGCGACAGACAGACAGACAGGCAGACAGACAGACAGGGAGGGAGGGAGGAGGGGAGAGATCCCTCCCTCTGGGGACAGATGACATACTACATCATTCACAAAGCTGATGTCTTTTTCTGCTTTAAATTGGCTTGCCTCGAACAAACGCATCGCAAGTACACGTAAACAATATATTGTATTGTGTATAGGGATGGCCATTCTACATTTTTTGACTGTTCGAGTACCCGCACAATATTTTTCGAGTACTCGGGTACTCAAATGGAAAAAAAATATGTTTTTAGAACACAAGGCCCACACTGAAAAATATATGCGCACATTTAACTATATGCCAACAGATTGCAACAATAATTTATCATAACCATTACAAATAACACATCCTAATTGCTAAATTGCCCCATATATATTCAGTCAATAAAAAAGCAACTGCCAATTATGATAAATGTATTGAAACCGTAATACCAACTGGTTATTATATTATATCGTGAAACACGATCTTCAAAAAGGCAGTAACCTCAGCAGAGGCGCTGGCTTGTAGAAACCTATGGCCGTGCAATGGCATAGCCTTGTTTTGTTCATTTAGCAGACAAGATGCTTATTTTCCGAGCCCTTATCACGGTCAAAACACACCTATTTTTATAGTAAAAAATACATGATGTAATATAACAGAATAAAATATAACAGAATATTTTTCCAAATGAAAAGACTTGCCAGTGTGAAGTGATGCAAATCTCCTGTCTGGTACAGCTATTCTCAAAGACTAATAATTTGAAACGGGACGCAATTTGGTGAGTTGAACTACAATTATTTCAGGGTTACAAACCAAATCTGTCATCTTTTTGATATACAGTCTTTCTATTTAGTTTATTCTGCCTGTTCTTTGGAATTTTCTAAATGGATGATCAATTCCACATTGAACACTGCATAGTGGTGAATTACGGCCACAATATCTGTTTGGTGAGTAGGCAAATGCTTAATGATTCTGATGAAATTACGCTCTTTGTCTTTATCAAACTAATGATTTTGCATATTTTCAGTGTGGAACCTGTCAATGTTTGTGGGGTTATAGCCAATGATGTGTATAAACCCTGGATGACTGACAGGGGGCACTGTGTGTCCATTAGGCTATATAAAAATAGCAGTGGTTTTGAGGTGGTGTATCAAATCAAATCAAATCAACATGTATTTGTCACATACACATGGTAAGCAGATGTTATTGCGAGTGTAGCGCAATGCTTACGCTTCTAGATCCAACAGTGCAGCAGTTTATAACAGGTAATATCAAATATCGAATATTGATTCCACAACAAAACCTGATATCTAACAAATTCCACAACAAAACCTAATACACACAAACTAGTAAAGGAATAGGATAAGTATATATATAAATATGAAATATATGTATGAGCAGTGACAAAGCGGCTAAGATGCAATAGATAGTATAGAATAGATAGTGTAGTATACAGTATATACAGTACATATGATAATTGTAATGTGAGATATGTAAATATTCTTAAAGTGGCATTATTAAAGTGACTAGTGTTCCATTTATTAAAGTGGTCAATAATATTGAGTCTGTAGGTAGGCAGCCGCCTCTCTGTGCTAGTGATGGCTGCTTAGCAATCTGAAGGCCTCGAGATAGAAGATTGTTTTTCAATCTCTCTGTCCCAGTTTTGATGCACCTTTACTGACCTCGCCTTCTGGATGGAAGCGGGGTGAACAGGCAGCGGCTTGAGTGGTTTTTGTCTTTGATGATGTTTTGCCTTCCTGTGACATCGGGTGTTGTAGGTGTCCTGGAGAGCAGGTAGTTTTCCCCTGTGATGCGTTGTGCGGACAGCACCACCCCTGGAGAGCCCTAAGGTTGTCGGCGGTGCAGGTGCCGTACCAAGCGGTGATACAGCCCGACAGGATGCTCTCGATTGTGCACCTGTAAAAGTTAGTGAGAGCAAGCCACATTTTTCTTCAACCTCCTGAGGTTGAAGAAGCGTTGTTGTGCCTTCTTCACAACACTGTCTGTGTGCGTGGACCATTTCAGTTTGTCGGTGATATGTACACCGAGGAACTTAAAACTTTTTTACTCACGTCAGCTGCGGAGAAGGAGAGCCCACAGTCTTTGGTAACGGTTTGCGTCGGTAGCACTGTATTGTCCTCGAAGCGCGCAAAGTTGTTGTTTAATTTGTCTGGAAGCAAGACGTCTATGTTCGCGACGGGGCTGGTTTTCTTTTTGTAATCCGTGATTGTCTCCAGGCCCTGCCACATACAGTACATCTCGTGTTTGAGCCGTTGAATTGCAACTCTATTTTGTCTCTATACTGACGCTTTGTTTGTTTGATTGCCTTACGGAGGGAATAACTACACTGTTTGTATTCGGCCATATTCCCAGTTGCCTTGCTATGATTAAATGCGGTGGTACATGCTTTCAGTTTTGTGCGGATGCTACCATCAACCCACGGTTTCCGGTTAGGGAAGGTTTTAATGGTCACAGTGGGTACAACATCTCCTATACACTTCCTTATAAACTCGCTCACTGAGTCAGCGTATACGTCAATGTTGTTATCTGAGGCTACCCGGAGCATATCACAGTCCACATGATTGAAGCAATCCTGAAGCGTGGAATCCAATTTGGCAGACCAGTAGTGGATAGACCTTAGCACGGGCGCTTCCTGTTTTATTTTCTGCCTATAGGAGGGGAGCAACAAGATGGAGTCATGATCAGATTTGCCAAAAGGAGGGCGGGGGAGGGCCTTGTATGCGTCGCGGAAGTTAGCGTAGCAGTGGTCGAGCGTGTCACTCACTCATGCTGATAGAATTTAGGTGTCCTTGTTCTCAAATTAGCTACAATAAATGCAGCCTCAGAATATATGGTTTCCAGTTTGCATCAAGTCCAGTGAAGTTCCTAAATGACCATCTTGGTATCCGCTTGCGGGGGGATATACATGGCTGTGACAATAACGGAGGAGAGTTCTCTTGGGAGATAATACGGTCTGCATTTGATTGTGAGGAATGTTGTCAGGTGAACAAAATGACTTATGTTCCTGTATGTTGTTACAATTACACCATGAGTCATTAATCATGAAACATACACCTACGCCCTTCTTCTTACCGGAGAGATGTTTATTCCTGTCAGTGCGATGCACTGAAAATCCAGGTGGCTGTACTGACTCCAACAGCATGTCCCTAGCTAGCCATGTTTCCGTGAAAGAGAGAATGTTACAATCCCGAGTATCTCTTTGGAAAGCAACTCCTGCCCTAATTTTGTTGACTTTGTTAACTTGGGACATTAGCGAGTAATATACTCGGAAGTGGTGGGTAGTGTGCGCCCATCTGAAGCCTCACTAGAAGAACGCTCTGGCACCCTCTCCTTCTCCGGCGTTGTTTTGGGTCGGCCTCTGGAATCAGTTCAAATGCCCTGGAGACAAAGGATCCGCTTTGGGAAAGTCGTATTCCTGGTTGTAGTGCTGGTTGTGCTGGTAAGTTGATGTCTCTCTGATATCCAATAGTTCTTTCTGGCTGTATGTAATAACACTTAAGGTTTTCTGGGCTAACAATGTAAGAAATAATACATAAAAAAACTAAATACTGCACAGTTTCCTTAGGACTAGAAGCGAAGCTGGCATCTCTATCGGCGACACCATGGTGGAGCTGTATGTCTGTTAGGCTGTATAAGGATAGTAGTGGTGTTGAGGGGGTGTATTGGTGGAGCTGTGTGTCTTTTAGGCTGGGAAAACAGAGTCTCCCTGATGTACAGTGTGGGGATCAATTAGGAGAGCGGCTCTTTCCTTTTGGCTGTTGGAGAACCAGTGTCATTGATGAATGCCTTATAGACTCATAGAGACATGAGAAACTCCACAAGAGGTAATACTATGCGCAACATGTAAACCTGTGATATTACGTGTAATGTGTTAAGACTGAAGGGGGATGAGTTTGGCTGAAACACCGGTTATAATATGGCATGAGTTTGAGCATTGATGGGGAAGGGTTTGGCTGCGGCGCAGGCAGGCAGGATGACACGGGTCCAGAGCCTGAGGCTGCCAGAGAGACTGGAGAGCCCAGCTGTCACCTCACTCGTTCCCCTTCTCTGGGGGCAACTGTCAATCAGAAGCTCCTTATATTGCTAACTCGTTGATGCTAATTACTATTGTCAACCACAGAGACCCAGAGGATGCTAACGCTAGCTCCAGTGCCCTTTTTGTAGGGATAATTTTTTGCCTCCAAACATGAGATGAAAAACTGAAATCCCGAGGATGGAATCAAAGGTTATTATGGTAGTGCATTAATGAGGAATTACTGATATGAAAGGCATGATCACAAAAGTACCCAAATGGCCATGTTCATGCCCTCCGAGCAAAGTCACCAAGAAGAAGGGAGCTCATATGTACAGAGGGGAAGAGTGGAATTACATGCAGAGCAATAGACCTAATGAAAAACAAGATGGATGCCCTCCATAAGACGGATGGCTGGATTATTAATTGCTAGCCATCCACTCCCACAGATAACGATGAGATGTATTCCAGTGAATTTGTGCAGAATATATTTAGTTTGAATGGATTATTTATTGTGCTTCCATCAGTGAGGTGGTGTGTTTGGAATAGTGAGGCTTTAAGTAATGGCCTTGCCAGATAAGTCCCTCTCTGAGACCTTCCCTCTCAACCCACTGTCCCCCTCCATTACCACAGAGAGAGGGAGGGGGTTGTGTGTGTTTGGGGCAGTGTTGGGGAGTAGTGACCTCAAAATCAAATTGTATTGGTTGCGTACCTAGTTTAGTAAGTGTTATGGAAGGTGCAGCGAAATGCTTATGCAACTACTTCCTATCAATCAATGCAGGAAAGGTCAACAAGCACACAATAATCCAAATGAAAACAATTATTAAAAACAATGTACAGCAGTAGATATATAAATAGTATGTAAACATTACTAAAGTGACCAGTATTGAATGACTGTGTACATAGGGCAGCAGTCCCCAAGGTGCAGGGTAGAGTACCCGGTGGTAGCCGGCTCGTGACTAAGGGGCAGAGTAGGGAACTGGGCAGAGGGCATGATACTGGAGTTCGGTACATGTTGTTCAACTAGTAATTTAACTCCATTTGCAGTAGCTTGGTGGAAGTTGACCTAAATTAAAATCTTGTTAATGTTTTCAGTAGTTAATTACTTTTTTGCATTGTAGTGTTGTAGCTAACTACTGGAACAACACACTACTTCTTTTTGCTCAAATATGGTTGAAGTAGGCAAGAATTTCCTTTCTGTTTTGGCATCAGACCGGCCTAATTCTCACTTGAAACATAGTTTTTGTGTTTAATAGGCATAATTACACATTCTGTTAACATATGACTCAAGAACGATATGTTCTTGCAATTGTATTCTATGACATTTCAACACTGGTTGGGGGGAGGGGGGCGACGGTAAATAGCTCTCAAGTGGGACATTGTAAGCTCCCGTCTTCCTTTATCAATTACCAAATGCAAGTAACAGTGAGGATACAAACAACATAGAAACATGGATTTAAAAAAAAACTTTAGTTGTAGTTTATACTTTTCTGACCGCAGCTACATATGCTGTATGACAAACAATGCCCACGGATCCGTAGTTGAGTGTTCCACGAGGAATCCGTCAAGGCAGTTATTGCTATACTATCCATCAGGATGCAGGTACCAGTGTATGATCTGCTATTACACAGAGTGTCAACTGCCTTTCAGCAATGCGTCAAATTGAACAGAATTCTGACAGTAAAAGTAAAAATATGCATTTTCTCTGAATGTAAAGGCAATTGTCTGAAACAATACGAGCCCATAAACAATAGAAAGACATTAGTTCATTCTACATTCTAGGTATTTAGCAGACACTCTTATCCAGAGTGCATACATTTTCCTATTTACTCATGCTGGTCCCCCGTGGGAATTGAACCCACAATCCTGACGTTGCAATTGCCATGCTCTACCAACTGATCAACACGGGACCAACCCAAGAGCCCATGATGATCGACGGTGGGGGATATTATGCATTCCAGTCTGCACAGTCCAGTCCCCCTGTATTCTCTTCCTTCATTTGTTGAAGTATGGAGGGACAGCATTATCATAAGATAACAGTACTCCCCGTCCCTCTCCACCTCCACCTCCATCCCATCACCTCTCACAGCCCATAAATCAGGCCACTGGTGTCATAGAGGCTGGAGGCGTGGTAGTCGTGGCGACGCAGAGGATCCCGGCGTGGGTGTGAAATCACTTGACCCCCCGGCATTAACCTTTCTGGAGTGAATGGCCGCTCTTCTCTCTGCGGCTGGGAACAAAAGAGGCCTGGTATTGATTAAACTCCAACGCTCGCACTTGATATTAAACACTGGCTTAGGCGCCTGTGTTCCCTAACAACCCCCTCTCTCTTGCTCTCTCTGTCTCTCTCCCTCTCACCCCCCCTCTCTCTACACACACACATGTACACACACACACACACACACACGGACACCACCTGACCAGGCTGAGTAGTGGAAAGGTACTGAGGGTCACGGGGAGAGAGCATGAGAGGGGGAAGGTTCAGGTCCCTGGTGGGATCAGTGTTTTGTCATCTGGAGTGGTGTTTACTTTCTCTCTCCTCCATCTCCTCCCCCTCCTCCAGATCGATACGTGCTGTCTGCCCATGATGCTCCATGAGAGTGTGTGTGTATCCGATGCCGCGGACGCTGACCCAGCTAAAGGCTAAGGAAGTGTAGTCTCTTCTCCTGATTCCGCTGTCTCGTTATCAAGTCTATACTGTAACCGTGTGTCACAGTCAAACCCCTTCCTGAACATTCAGTTGCTCTTCTAAAACCTCTCTTGTGTATCCTACATATTTAGAAATCAAGGACATCAGTAAAAACATGTGCCAAAGTTAGCTAAATCATTACAGCCAATTGTGAGTTTTACTGTAGCAGGGATTGCCACTCATCACAAGGATTCGTTTAGGGAGAGCAGTAGCCTATACTCTCTAGTAATGCACTAAGATGTAACCAAAACTCTTCAGATGAGCACGTGATTTGTTAGCATGGAGTACTGTGTTTGGAGAACGTTTTTAGGGAGTGCTCCTCATCTGCTGTTTTACTGTTCTAAAATAACGGCACGTTGAAACGCTTTTCATTCAAGTGTCCAATTAATAACATTCACAAATTGGAGGAGAATAAATCATTCTGCCTACTTGTTATAAGGGCTTTACACCAGCAGCTATTTTTAATTAAATTAAGACACAGGAATGCAATATTACTGTAAAATATAGACCAGGAATTACAAAATAAAATGAATCTTCCCTCATTAAATAATTTATTCCTGACATTTAGTTAGCTCAACTCTAAACAAACAATGATCAAACAATGTTTTGGAGTTAAGTAATGATTATATTATATGACTAAATTTATTTTTAAGAAAGTTAATTGACGTAAGTGTTTCCTAAACATATTTTCTCTCTCCTATGGTGACTTTCAAAAATATGAACACAAAAACAGTAACTACAAAAAACAAACATAATGTTATGAGATGTGTGGTGAATCATGTGTTGCCATCTTACATCTCTAACATCATAACTTGATTACCACTTTCACCTGCAATCCACCATGGCAAGACTTTTGATTCAAGCAAAGGGACAAACTAACTACCACATAAATACGATGGAATGCCTCTCTCCTTCCACCCCCGACAGACAGTAAAGTACATTTAGGTCTGTCCATTCTTTTGCCCTTCTGATTATAATGAGAACCACCATGGTTTTTAATCCTTGATAATTAAGAAAATAAATTGAAAGGAGAGATTCACTCCACTGATGTATTTGATCTATTCCAGATGGAAGCAGAGGGGGTCACAGGTTAAGAGGAGACAAAGTGTAAGAGGAGGACTTAGGTATTGAACCCCAGTCTCCAGTGGGGAATTTTACATGTGCATAGAGCTCGAAGTGTTACCAACCTGACTCTATAGCCCTGCACAATCCTTGACCATTATGTAAGGTCTGTATTGTTGTACTCAAATGACTGAGACACCGTTATGCATTTCAATATGTCAAATAAAATTCATGCATTCAGTCATTTCTCCAGGCAAACTCCATTCCCCTTACAGGCAGAAGCTAAAAGCTGCTATTTGTTACAGCATGACGACAGCTGGTTTGAAGGTGGATGTACCTGTGTTCTTCTGTCCACCTAAACTCTGGGACAGGACTATGTGGATAAGGCTAATATGGGGAACACCATCGTTAGCTTCCAGGAAGGGGCAGTCTTGTTTCGGGCCTAATTGTCATTCCTTCAAGAGGGAAGGGGGGGGGGGGACTGTCACATTCTCGTCACGTCCCAGCGGGCTGGTAAATAGAGCGTGTGAGTGTACCCCGCTTTCTGATGGACTAATAGCCGCTCCGTCCGTCCCTCCCTCCCTTCCTCCCTCCCTCACCTAATCCTCCTCCCCCTCAATTCCACTTCAGATTTCTTTCCCTCCTTATTTATCTTTACTCTGACATGTTCTTCACATGACTAGAAAATAATTAATTACTGCACCAAGTGATGATTTATGATATTACTGATATAATTAATGATACACATCAATTTTCCTGCATAATTGAAGGGGGCTGCAGAGCCATCCAGGCAGTGTGAAAGTCTACTGCCCGGAGAACATGAAAGCACGTCCCCAGGTTCCTCCTCCCCCAAGGTGCCACCCCCCCAGGTTCCTCCTCCCCCCAGATTCCTCCTCCCCACCCCCCCCAGGTTCCCCTCCCCACAGATTCCTCCTCCCCCCAGGTTCCTCCTCCCCCTTTTTCTCCTTCCCTCTCTTTCTCCTTCCCTCGCCTTTCTTACATGATGCCGGGATGACGTTGTGTGTGTGGCTCGCTCAGCAAGATGCATAATCCCTGTCATTCTGCTGTAAATAACGCTAAAGAGTCGGACACTTGTTTTCTCATGTAAATATGCATGCATACATATTTAGGTCTGTGAATCTGTGTGTGCAGGCCTGCTACATTACACTCCTATGGGAGTGTGTAGGTAGTTATACAGTGATATATGATTCATGAAGATGCGTGCAAGGCATATCTATTTCCAGGTCTACCCCCAAGACTATAGACAACAAGGTAAAACATGAATATTTGATTTGTACGGAGAAGGTAAAGGGTCTTCGCTATGCACTGCATTTCAAACAGTCAACTCATATAGAGCCTTAAGATTGGTCATTGAAATGTATCATATGTTCTACTTTTTCCTTCCTGATGGGATGTTATCAGGAATATTTCTATAATAAAGGATAAAACAGTATTTTGTACTATTATTTTGATTAATAATTTTTTTATGACATGCAAATTGACAATCCACCCTTTGTGAATTGTAATATGTGAGGCATACAATGTTTTGAAAAAATACTTCGATTTTTTTCAGAAATGCAGTATAATATATTATTTATGACATAAGCCTATATTGAGAGACAGTGAAGAGTTGACCATGATTAGCAATACTCTAGTTGAAGGTATTTTATACTCTAGACTCAGAAGAAATAAGGAAATATATTAATCATGAAATAAACGCCTTTGTGTAGTGTACTTAGAAGTGAAGGTTATTTACCTTTACAAAAATTGATTTCCCTTGTTGGTACAGCTAGGTGGGGATCTAGAAGGATGCTAGAATTATGTTACAAAATCAGCAAAATCTCTCCATTTATCGATCAGCTCCAGAAAACATATTTGTGAACATTCAAACTTACCTGGGCAATAACGTTTGTTACACACAGAGACACAATAGTTAAAAAGCAAGATAAGAATACATTTGGTCAAAGAGTGAGTGTGTATGAAAGAGAGAGACAGAAAAGAGAGAAAGGTAGAGTAAAGGAGAGAGAAAGAAAGAAAGAGAGCGCACTGACCTCAAGTGCCACAACGCGGCTTGCCGTTGGATGTGTGATCTAGTAGTTTAGACTGACTGATGGTTTCAACACACGGAATGTGGAGGGGGGTGTGGTGCACTGGATTAGTCTCCATAGCAACAGCAAAGTATCCCTGTTTGTAGATGACAAATTCAGCTACATGTGAACGTGATTGACACACCATTCCCGCGCAGCTGACCCATAGAAATGAGCGCTGAGCGTTATTATTATGCGCAGCTGCTTTGAGGGGTCTCCATACTTTTGAAGTGCTCTTGTAAGTGCTTCTCTGGCATTTGCATAAGAAACATGACATGCTTTTTAGGGGGGTGGGGGTTGTTATGGGGTGCCTTCACAACTGTATCTTGACAGCATATTTGTGATCAATGAGAGGGGGATTGCCCGAGGAGAGAATAACTTAATTTCCAAAACCCTGAAGCTGACAGAGGAGTTGGTGGTAGAAGTTCACCGTGCAGTGTCACACACTTAGGCAGTAGTAGAACAAAGTACACTGATTGTGTGGTGTGTGAGTGTGTGGCGGATGCCTTCCATTATACACTTTATTCCACTTTCTGAGAGTAAACTAAGAGAGACATTTTAAAACTGAGTAAGACATAAATTAATAAATATGATGACATAATAAATCATGAATAGAATGAAGATAACTTGTTGATGTAACAATGAGTGTGTAGTGTGTAGCTATGGTTGACTTCTGAGAAGTGCACAGCAGAGGAGTGAAAATGTGTCGTTCCACAGATTGAGAGTTTAGTAAACTAGAGCTCTAGTCACCAGGCCCCTCCTTCAGACATACTCATGTCACACAGCAATGGGCAGCGATGGAGATTGAACCATCACACGGCTGTGTTTGACACTGTGTTTGACTGGTGTGTGTTTGTCCATTATCTGACGAATCATTGACACCTCTTGCAATAGTCGATGTTATTTCTGTTGACCAACTCTACAGTGTCGTCTTACTTTACAATCTACTGCATAAAGAAGAAGTCTTGTTTTCACCGTATGTTTTAGCCATTCAAAATTCAAAAGGCAGGTGCCTGGTAATAGTTGAATAAGATGAGAAGAAAGAACACTTCTCTTTATTAAGCTTTACGTATCGGCCTCACGACCTTCCTCAGAGCTTCCTTCAAGAGCAGTGTGCTGCTTCTTATTTTTTCCTCACCGTTATGTTTTAGTAAAATCACAACATTAATAGGAATACTAAAACATTTTCCATACTATGACAGACGGTAATAGTGATACATAATAAATCACGTTCAATTCATTATTTGAATGTATACAATAATAACTGAAGGTTGTTCTGATCAGGTGTTTGGTTATTTATGGTTCAAGAAATGTGTCTGTAAACACTAGGGGGCAGCAATGTTCCACAGAATGACTCCTGTGTTCTGAGGTAGTCATCAATGGAAAGAGAAATATGAAGTGATACGTTCGGTGTCGTTGTTTTAAAGTACGTAGCAAAGTAACAATAACACAATTTCATCTAACTCCTTAAAACTATTTTTCTCGCCGTATTTTTCCGTACAAATATTGTGTTTCTCAAATTTAAGAAACTCTAACATTATATTTGCAAACACAATCAAGGCCTTATCAAATATACAATTTCCTTGTGTGATAAATTGAGGAATGAAGAGAAGCTGTGGTCATTGTAAGAAAGGCTTTCCAGTGAAAATGCCATCCGGTTAATGTTTCTCTTGTTTTAGGTTTACACTATGGGACTGAATTCTTGATGGTAAATGTTCCTAAATGGCAGCCAATTTCATCTATAAAGGACAACTTTACCTGATAGGTAAATTTTATGTTGTTGGTCGTATAAAATATTAAAATTTGAGTCAATTATCATGAGCTGTTCCTTCTAAAGCATCATTTGAATAATCTGTAGCCTATTATGACAGACAAGCTTTTATGTATTGCTCACACACAGTAGACTACCTATATAGGGAATAAACCACCCCAGGTAAGGCATTTTAACCATTAAGTAGACAATAATGAGTTTTTTGTCTTCTTATTTTCATTATTTGCATGTTTTTGCAGTAGGTCTAATTCTCTGTGCAAATACTTAGAAATAGATGAATGGTAAGGGTTGCCTACGTCAACTATTTTAGACTATTGATGTAATGAGGCCAAATTCAAACTCAGATTACATTTAATAAATGTAACATTTGTGTGAGTAAGACTTTATAATACCTTTCGTTAATGAGCATTAATTAAACTATTTATAAATAGTGTGTACACTATTAATACATTAGTATTTCATTATTTTTATACATTTCTATAAGCATTACAATTCATGAGCTTTTATAACATTTGCAATAACACATTTATAAACATTTATGAGCATTTGTGATGGCTTACTCATGAAAGTTATTAGAAAGTGTAACATTTGTTTTTGTGGGCTAATGATTTTTTATTGTAATTCAGAATTATACTAAATTAATGGAAGGTGAAGATTAGTTTACATTGCACATTGAATTTATCCTGATGCAGTTCAGATTCTCAGCTGCAGAAAAAAACATTTGTTTGTATAAGTAATTATCAACAATGCAATATTGTTATATTAGACTATATTCAATTGAATAGAAGGCAACGTTTTTATTTTGTTAGAATTACAAGCAGTTCAGTTACATAAATGTAATTAATATATTCACGATAATAGTAATATAATCCCAAAAATAGCCTATAATATTCATGGCATTTACTGTACTTTGAATTTACCTGAATTACAGTTTCAATGTTAAATTAATCAAGCATTTTCTACGAATTCTTTGTAATGTAACATGTTTTCCTGAATCTGAATCAGACTGGATAAAGGTGGTATAGGATTGCATAGCCTAACAAAGCAGCTCTTCACGGCACCATAAAGAATGAGGGGAGAATAAATGTGTAGGGAAAGACAGAGCAACGTCAGCCTAACTCAAGTCTTTATCATAAGCTTCGTGTCAGTGTCCTGTCGTTGCCATGGCGTTGTCAAGCCAACGTCATCTAAAGGCGACACGCGTCATCTGTCTTTTCACTGTCTCCCTCCCCCGTTCACTCTATTCTTCATTTTCTTTTTTGCTGAGCGATATCTCACTTTTTAGTCCCATCTTCCCTACAACACACACACACACACACACACACACACACACACACACACACACACACACACACACACACACACACACACACACACACACACACACACACACACACACACACACACACACACACACACACACACACACACACACAAAGCCTCCTGAGTAATTATTGTGTTCTGGGTCTGGTCAGTATGTTGTCACCTGGCTGTATCCCATTATGAACATGTTATCGCCTCAGCACTCATAGCAAACTTCCCTAATACTGCCGCCAGTATCAGACATGAACCCTTCAAATATCCGCACCCTATGCCACACTTAGCTGTCTTTTCATTGTCTTAGAACAAAAGAAGAGTGCGCTAGTCTTATTATGTGGAAAGATGGCGGTAGGTTTTATATGAGTGGCTCATTAGGGCTTTGGCGCAGGGAGAGGTTGTGTTTTAAGTCTGGTTGGCTTAGAAGAGGCTGGGCTCCATGCAGCCTCTCCAGGCACAGGCTTCAAGACTCAGCCTCCAATCCCCAGGCTTCAGGTCTCAGCCTCCAGGCCCCAGGCTTCAGGACTCAGCCTCCAATCGCCAGGCTTCAGGTCTCAGCCTCCAGGCCCCAGGCTTCAGGTCTCAGCCTCCAGGCCCCAGGCTTCAGGTCTCAGCCTCCAGGCCCCAGGCTTCAGGCCTCAGCTCTCAGCCTCCAGGCCCCAGGCTTCAGGTCTCAGCCTTCAGGCCCCAGGCTTCAGGTCTCAGCCTCCAGGCCCCAGACTTCAGGTCTCAGCCTCCAGGCACCAGGCTTCAGGTCTCAGCCTCCAGGCCCCAGGCTTCAGGACTCAGCCTCCAATCGCCAGGCATCAGGTCTCAGCCTCCGGGCCCCAGGCAACAGGTCTCAGCCTCCAGGCCCCAGGCTTCAGGTCTCAGCCTCCAGGCCCCAGGCTTCAGGCCTCAGCTCTCAGCCTCCAGGCCCCAGGCTTCACTTTCAGGCCCCAGGCTTCAGGTCAGCCTCCAGGCCCCAGACTTCAGGTCTCAGCCTCCAGGCACCAGGCTTCAGGTCTCAGCCTCCAGGCACCAGGCTTCAGGTCTCAGCCTCCAGGCCCCAGGCTTCAGGTCTCAGCCTCCAGGCCCCAGACTTCAGGGCTCAGCCTCCAGGCCCCAGACTTCAGGTCTCAGCCTCCAGGCCCCAGGCTTCAGGTCTCAGCCTCCAGGCCCCAGACTTCAGGGCTCAGCCTCCAGGCCCCAGACTTCAGGTCTCAGCCTCCAGGCCCCAGGCTTCAGGTCCCAGGTCTCAGCCTCCAAGCCCCAGACTTCAGGGCTCAGGTCTCAGCCTCCAGGCCCTAGACTTCAGGTCTCAGCCTTTAGGCCTCAGACTTCAGGTCTCAGCCTCCAGGCCCCAGACTTCAGGTCTCAGCCTCCAGGCCCCAGACTTCAGGTCTCAGCCTCCAGGCCCCAGACTTCAGGTCTCAGCCTTCATGCCCCAGACTTCAGGTCTCAGCGTCCATGCCCCAGACTTCAGGTCTCAGCCTTCAGGCCCCAGGCTTCAGGTCTAAACCTCCAGGCCCCAGACTTCAGGTCTCAGCCTCCAGGCCCCAGGCTTCAGGTCTCAGGTCTCAGCCTTCAGGCCCCAGGCTTCAGGTCTCAGCATTCAGGCACCAGGCTTCAGGCCTCAGGTCTCAGCCTCCAGGCCCCAGGCTTCAGGTCTCAGGTCTCAGCCTCCAGGCCCCAGGCTTCAGGTCTCAGCCTTCAGGCCCCAGGCTTCAGGTCTCAGTCTCCAGGCCCCAGGCTTCAGGTCTCAGCCTCCAGGCCCCAGGCTTCAGGTCTCAGGCCTCACCCTCCAGGCCCCAGACTTCAGGTCTCAGCCTCCAGGCCCCAGGCTTCAGGTCTCAGCCTCCAGGCCCCAGACTTCAGGTCTCAGCCTCCAGGCCCCAGACTTCAGGTCTCAGGTCTCAGCTTCCAGGCCCCAGGCTTCAGGTCTCAGCCTCCAGGCCCCAGGATTCAGGTCTCAGCCTCCAGGCCCCAGACTTCAGGTCTCAGGTCTCAGCCTCCAGGCCCCAGACTTCAGGTCTCAGCCTCCAGCCCCCAGGCTTCAGGGTCTCAGGTCTCAGCCTCCAGCCCCCAGGCTTCAGGCCTCAGCCTCCAGGCCCCAGACTTCAGGCCCCAGGCTCAAGTCCCCAGGCCTCAGGTACAGGGCCTCAAGGGGTAGGTGGCCCAGAGTTCACCCTGTTGCTGGGCACTAGGCCCGTTGTCTCTATGGGCCCCTGCATTGTGCTGGTCAGGGCCTTGTGTCGTCAGACATAGCACTGTTATAAGCATCCACAATGTCTATATAAGAGATACAATTTCAATAAGGTTAGTTCAGAAACATACAGGACTCTGAGCAGTAGACTGTAGGCCATAATTTGACAAACAATAAAGTAAAGAAAGTAATTAATTTGCTTTGATAAAGTGTCTTTCAACAGAAATTGTATTCCAAGAGCAGTCTGGATTCAGACTTGATTTTCTAGTCTATTGTGAATACATTGTAAACAATACAAAGCCATTTGTTTTTTATATTTATAATGAATTAATAGCAATAAGTAGATGCAATAAGCACAGTGCAGAAACCGATTACTGTGCATTTAATATACAGCTATTGATGTTATATTATTGATGTTGCAACAGTGTGAGTTGCAGACTCACTATGAGTGTTGTAGTCCTAATGTCACTGTGAGTGTTGTTGTCCTAATGTCACTGTGAGTGTTGTAGTCCTAATGTCACTGTGAGTGTTGTAGTCCTAATGTCACTGTGAGTGCTGTAGTCCTAATGTCACTGTGAGTGTTGTAGTCCTAATGTCACTGTGAGTGCTGTAGTCCTGCTGTCACTGTGAGTGTTGTAGTCCTAATGTCACTGTGAGTGCTGTAGTCCTAATGTCACTGTGAGTGCTGTATTCCTAATGTCACTGTGAGTGTTGTAGTCCTAATGTCACTGTGAGTGTTGTAGTCCTAATGTCACTGTGAGTGTTGTAGTCCTAATGTCACTGTGAGTGTTATAGTCCTAATGTCACTGTGAGTGCTGTAGTCCTGCTGTCACTGTAAGTGCTGTATTCCGAATGTCACTGTGAGTGCTGTATTCCTAATGTCACTGTGAGTGTTGTAGTCCTAATGTCACTGTGAGTGTTGTCGTCCTAATGTCACCGTGAGTGCTGTAGTCCTAATGTCACTGTGAGTGTTGTAGTCCTAATGTCACTGTGAGTGTTGTAGTCCTAATGTCACTGTGAGTGCTGCAGTCCTAATGTCACTGTGAGTGTTGTTGTCCTAATGTCACTGTGAGTGTTGTAGTCCTAATGTCACCGTGAGTGTTGTAGTCCTAATGTCACCGTGAGTGTTGTAGTCCTAATGTCACTGTGAGTGTTGTCGTCCTAATGTCACCGTGAGTGCTGTAGTCCTAATGTCACTGTGAGTGTTGTAGTCCTAATGTCACTGTGAGTTCTGTAGTCCTAATGTCACTGTGAGTGCTGTAGTCCTGCTGTCACTGTGAGTGTTGTAGTCCTAATGTCACTGTGAGTGTTGTTGTCCTAATGTCACTGTGAGTGTTGTAGTCCTAATGTCACTGTGAGTTCTGTAGTCCTAATGTCACTGTGAGTGTTGTAGTCCTAATGTCACTGTGAGTGTTGTAGTCCTAATGTCACTGTGAGTGTTGTTGTCCTAATGTCACTGTGAGTGTTGTTGTCCTAATGTCACTGTGAGTGTTGTAGTCCTAATGTCACTGTGAGTGCTGTAGTCCTGCTGTCACTGTGAGTGTTGTAGTCCTAATGTCACTGTGAGTGTTGTTGTCCTAATGTCACTGTGAGTGTTGTAGTCCTAATGTCACTGTGAGTGCTGTAGTCCTAATGTCACTGTGAGTGTTGTTGTCCTAATGTCACTGTGAGTGTTGTAGTCCTAATGTCACTGTGAGTGTTGTTGTCCTAATGTCACTGTGAGTGTTGTTGTCCTAATGTCACTGTGAGTGTTGTTGTCCTAATGTCACTGTGAGTGTTGTTGTCCTAATGTCACTGTGAGTGCTGTAGTCCTAATGTCACTGTGAGTGTTATAGTCCTAATGTCACTGTGAGTGTTGTAGTCCTAATGTCACTGTGAGTGTTGTAGTCCTAATGTCACTGTGAGTGTTGTAGTCCTAATGTCACTGTGAGTTCTGTAGTCCTAATGTCACTGTGAGTGTTGTAGTCCTAATGTCACTGTGAGTGTTGTAGTCCTAATGTCACTGTGAGTGTTGTAGTCCTAATGTCACTGTGAGTGTTGTAGTCCTAATGTCACTGTGAGTGTTGTAGTCCTAATGTCACTGTGAGTGTTGTAGTCCTAATGTCACTGTGAGTGTTGTAGTCCTAATGTTACTGTGAGTGTTGTAGTCCTAATGTCACTGTGAGTGTTGTAGTCCTAATGTCACTGTGAGTGTTGTTGTCCTAATGTCACTGTGAGTGTTGTAGTCCTGCTGTCACTGTAAGTGCTGTATTCCTAATGTCACTGTGAGTGTTGTAGTCCTAATGTCACTGTGAGTTCTGTATTCCTAATGTCACTGTGAGTGTTGTAGTCCTAATGTCACTGTGAGTGTTGTAGTCCTAATGTCACTGTGAGTGTTGTAGTCCTAATGTCACTGTGAGTGTTATAGTCCTAATGTCACTGTGAGTGTTGTAGTCCTAATGTCACTGTGAGTGTTGTCGTCCTAATGTCACTGTGAGTGTTGTATTCCTAATGTCACTGTGAGTGTTGTAGTCCTAATGTCACCGTGAGTGTTGTAGTCCTAATGTCACTGTGAGTGTTGTAGTCCTAATGTCACTGTGAGTGTTGTAGTCCTAATGTCACTGTGAGTGTTGTAGTCCTAATGTCACTGTGAGTGTTGTAATGTCACTGTGAGTGTTGTAGTCCTAATGTCACTATGAGTGTTGTAGTCAATGTCACTGTGAGTGTTGTAGTCCTAATGTCACTGTGAGTGTTGCAGTCCTAATGTCACTGTGAGTGTTGTAGTCCTAATGTCACTGTGAGTGTTGTAGTCCTAATGTCACTGTGAGTGCTGTAGTCCTAATGTCACTGTGAGTGTTGTAGTCCTAATGTCACTGTGAGTGCTGTAGTCCTAATGTCACTGTGAGTGTTGTAGTCCTAATGTCACTGTGAGTGCTGTATTCCTAATGTCACTGTGAGTGCTGTAGTCCT
Organism: Oncorhynchus clarkii lewisi; assembly: GCF_045791955.1. NCBI lineage: Eukaryota > Metazoa > Chordata > Actinopteri > Salmoniformes > Salmonidae > Oncorhynchus > Oncorhynchus clarkii. Next base: position 13,383,975 of record NC_092152.1, read on the forward strand.
AATGTCACCGTGAGTGTTGTAGTCCTAATGTCACTGTGAGTGTTGTAGTCCTGCTGTCACTATGAGTGTTGTAGTCCTAATGTCACTGTGAGTGTTGTAGTCCTAATGTCACTGTGAGTGTTGTAGTCCTAATGTCGTACAGATGCAGACTTTACTTTTTCAGTCTGAGATTTCTGTCCATTTCGACCACAAAACACTACATACCATGCAGGAGATGCAATATGGCTGTCTGTCGCTATGATACCCCTCTCTCTCTCTCTCTCTCTCTCTCTCTCTCTCTCTCTCTCTCTCTCTCTCTCTCTCTCTCTCTCTCTCTGTGTGTGTGTTAGAGACAGTGAGCGAGCAGAGCACCAGTCTTGCCTGTGTCATTGTTCAGTGCCCCCCATCATCTGGCTGTGACACTGGCGCTGTGGGACATGGCAGCTCCCTTAGAAATACTCGCGACTCAAATCATCTACATGGCGTAACCTTACGCCCGCTTTGGTCCACACCTCTGCCAAGATTCATTTGTGTCGCCCCAGCAGGTCTGACCGGTGAACAATTCTCTGGCTGAGCATGAGGGAAATACATTTCAATGATTAAAGTTATCTGCTGCCTGCTCTCCATCCTGTCAACAGACTGGTAGCAGGGCTCCCTCGCTCTCGCACCCTCGCTCTCTCTCAGCCTCGCCCCCTCGCCCTCTGTCCCCCTCGCCCCCTCGCCGCCTCTCCCCCTTGTCACCTCACAGCCGCTCCCCCTCGACCCCTTGCCTCTTACCCTGTGCTCATCCCTCTCTTTCTCTCCGGTTGGAACATTCTGGTTCATTTTGTTTTTACCATGGTACGTTTGCTTTTATACAATTTTCTATTGATTTGTTGTTTGTCTGTACCTTTTAAAAATATGCCAGTTTACTATATTGTCTGTGCAAATCCAGGGACTATCACAGGTATTAAATTGGGCCAAAGAAGTAACGTTTGCATAGTGTGGTACAATCAACCCTGAAAAGCAGAGTGATTTTTACAATACACCCCCTGCATAGGAGCAGCTGCTTTGGCAAAAGTACAGGCTGATGTTCTTACTTTCCTGTCTTACTATCAAGTTCAGCCTACCTGATAACTGTATAACGGTATTGTCATTTTTACTGTAACTCTAGGCAACTTTCAACCCGTCAGCACAAACAGAAAGTTTAAATTTCTCCTCTGTTGACAGTGTTTGTGACAGCTCTGTCTGTCAGGTGAGGTGCTTCTCGAAAGTGTCAAAAAGAGGGAGGGAGGGAGGGAGGGAGGGAGGGAGGGAGGGAGGGAGGGAGGGAGGGAGGGAGGGAGGGAGGAAGAGAGAAGGAGAGAACTCATCGGTGTGCAGAGCTCGTCTCATTGGCTGTGGGCTTGACCTTGGGCTTCTTGCCGTATCGTCCTGTGCTTACGTCCCAGCCAGCTGTAAAATGAGATGGAGGGCAGTGCGTCCACAGTAAATCAGAAATAGCCGGGTCACGGTGCGCCCGTTGAGCCAGCCCAGCACTGGATGTATTTAAGAGTCCCCCTCTGCAGTAAAAGGGCCCTGCGTCCCTCCCACCAGGGCCTGTTAGAGCTGACGGGAAGAAGGGGAGAGAGGAGAAGCTCTGCGTGGGAGAGACGGCCCACTTCCTAACCGTCTCAAATTAGCCCTTTCAGATCAGACCTGACATCACAAATCACCTACCCCCCTGCCTCTCTCGCTCGCTCTCTCTCTCTCTCTCTCCCCTCTCTCTGTGATTCATCTTCTTCATCCCCTCCTCGTCACTGAATATTTAGAGATTTTTTAAAAAGACAAGCCTCTCTTCATGCATAGACAAACCTGATTCAAGTAACAAAGGAGGACATTGATTGCCTCCCTCTGTAGATTTCTGCTGAATATCTCCACTCCACTAGGGGGCAATGCCACTGAAATTCTAGCTTATGTGCCACTAATTAACCAGGAAATAAATAAAAAGGGACCTTTGCCCCTGATTCTAACCACTGTAAATAACAATTCAATTGAGTCTGTTGTGGTACATGATTGATTATAACAGTATGCTGGTCAGATAAGATCCTGTACACAGTAGAGTACAACATTTCAAGCTAAGTCTTTAACATAACCAGGAGTCATACTTAACCTTATTTTCTTCTATTTAAATGCCGATTTCCATTCCAGGACTCACCTCCAATCCCTAATTAACAGGAAAAGCCATCAAATCAAACTTCTCCAGTCCCAATGGTCTACTGTCGTCAGGCAACTGGCACAGACAGGCTGCCTTTGCCACTCACTCCTGGCAACTCATTCGCTAGAGTGCCACTGTGTGCCAGAGTGTGGCAGAGTTCAGTGGGTATGACAATTAAATGGCGCCACTGTCATGGAGGTTAGCTGAGTGCTGTAGAGATCTAACCCTCCATGGGCACATCATCTGTGTGTGTTTGTGATAAGAGAGTGTTAGGTGTCAGCTCAGGAGAAGGGCTGTGAAACACAGAGAGCAGTAGAGTGGCACAGTGTTTGACACGAACCTACTAGACAGGGCTTAAATAGGGAATAGAGGGTAACACTGGGGGCGGAGGGTTGATGAAGGATGAACAAAGGTGATGTTGTGTTACAAAGAAAATGCACCGTGATCTGCTTTGTTGCCTTATTTCATAGGTGTGTGTGTGTGTGTGTGTGTGTGCGCGCACTGTACCTTTAAGATAGGGAATAATTCAACATTCAATAGAAGCCTGTTTTTAAAAAAGCAAATATGCAAGTTCTCTAAGCAAATACATTAGGCTATGTCTCACTAAACAGCTACACACACTGGAGGGATGACATGAATGCCTATTAATCTAGCAGCACGAGACTGATGCAACTCCTTGTTCGAGTAGCCCTTCGTTTTGAGACGTCCATTTGATTCCATTTTAATTACGCAACACACATCTCAACATGAGAAAGTCTGCTTTTCCATAGCAAGAGCATCCACGCTAGTCAGGGAGACCCAAGGCTCATGTCCCTGTCCACTGTCCATGTTCCCGTTACTCAATTCTTCAATGTAGAGTCGCACAATTCTGGCAACTTTCCCAGAATGCTATGGTTTTCCAGAAATCCTGCTTGGAAGATTACCAGAACCATAAAGGAATAAGCAGGAAATCCAGAATTCTTAGTTACTTGCCTTCTACTTCTGTATGACCGTTACCAAGGACTGGGTCTAGGCCTATGCATATCCCATAATATATCACAGAGGTATGTGTCCTCTCACCTTTTCCCCTGCCTCCGTCCCACTCCTCAGCCGGACAGACGGACCGAGCTTGAAAGGACTGGGAACAGCTGTGACCCAATGGAAGAAAGGGTAGTTGACGAGCACTTGACCTTCCATTAGTTGTCTCCCATGCATAACTACTTGTTAATTACTTCTGCAAACAAAATGGCTTCCAGAGGTTCTTTGTTAAAGGTCATTTGCTACTGAATAATGAATGTCCTCAATGGGTTTCAGATATGCTCTTATAGGCCAAGGATATACCTCATTCTGATACATAGCACTGTCGTAGGATGCCACCTTTCCAACAAGTCAGTTCGTCAAATTTGTGCCCTGCTAGAGCTGCCCTGGTCAACTGTAAGTGCTGTTATTGTGAAGCGGAAACGTCTAGGAGCAACAACAGCTCAGCCGTGAAGTGGTAGGCCACACAAGCTCACAGAACGGGGCCGCCAAGTGCTGAAGCATGTAACGTGTAAAAATCTGTCCTCGGTTGCAACACTCACTACCGAGTTACAAACTGCCTCTGGAAGCAACATCAGCACAATAACTGTTCGTCAGGAGCTTCATGAAATTAGTTTCCATGGCCGAGCAGCTGCACACAAGCCTAAGATCTCCATGAGCAATGCCAAACATCGGCTGGAGTGGTGTAAAGCTTGCGCCATTGGACTGAAGCAGTGGAAACACATTCTCTGGAGTGATGAATCACACTTCAACATCTGGCAGTCTGACAGACAAATCTATGTTTGTTGGATGCCAGGAGAACACTACCTGCCTCAATGCATAGTGTCAACTGCAAAGTTTGATGGAGGAGGAATAATGGTCTGGGGATGTTTTTCATGGTTCAGGCCCCTTAGTTCCAGTGAAGGGAAATCTTGACGCTACAGTGTACCGTGATATTCTAGACGCTTTGTGCTGTGCTTGCAACGTTGTGGCAACAGTTTGGGGAAGGCCCTTTCCTGTTTCAGCATGACAATGCCCCCGTGCACAAAGCGAGGTCCATACAGAAATGGTTTGTCAAGATCGGTGTGGAAGAACTTGACTGGCCTGCACAGAGCCCTGACCTCAACCCCATCTAACACCTTTAGGATGAATTGGAACGCGAGCCAGGACTGCGAGCCAGGCCTAATTGCTTAACATCAGTGCCCGACCTCACTAATGTTTCTTGTGGCTGAATGAAAATAAGTCCCCGTAGCAATGATCCAACATCTAGTGGAAAGCCTTCCCAGAAGAGTGGAGGCTGTTATAGCAGCAAAGGGGGGACCAATTCCATATTAATGCCATGATTTTGGAACAAAACATTAGACGAGCAGGTGTTCACATACTTTTGGCCATGTAGTGTATCTCTTGTCAAGTGTACATGATCAAGTAATGACCTCATGGCATGCACACACACACACACACACACGCACACATACACACATACACACGAACACACACACATAGTTGCACACAGCTGATCTCATTAGCTTGCCTCCCCTCACTCCTTATCTTCACCGTGTCCACATTAGTAGAATAATATACATACTTTTAAATGACATTTGTATCAAGCACGGTCCTCTCCATACATGGTAATGATAAGGGATTTATGTTATTTTAAGATCTTGTTCAAAGAGAAGGAATCTGTAATAATCTATAATAACTGCTAAAGGCTTTCTGTACTGCTCTTTAGACATTCCTTACCCTTTCATCGCTCGTGACTGATTCCATTAGAGTAGCTTGAATGTCCCATGTAGACGTTTTGATCTCGATATCAAATGATTTCTGGGTAACAATTGTTACGTCTACTCCCGCTCCTCAGACGGTCGACGAGCAGGGATAACTTCTACATCAACACCATGAGAAGCTGGAACTGGGGACGGCTATGGAAGAGGTTGTTTGCAGTGTGCTACGTCTCAAACACACCCGGGAGGCATTGCCTTCAACTAGCAGAGGACACTCTACAACCAGTCAAGCCAGCACACCATCCCATTCAGCAACCTGCTCAGGTCAGCGATGCCTGTTTGTCCCTCCCAGATAAATATGACGGCACATCATCTAAATGGCGTGGCTTCCTACTTCAGTGCTCCCTCTACTTTATACACCAGATGGGAGCTAACGCCATAACCCCACCATCTCATGGTCGAGGATGAGAATCACAGACTGGTCACCAGAATGCCGGAGGACCTACTTCCCCATCCCCTGTGGTTCCACATCGGTTGAGAGTCCTGTGGTTGCCCTTCAGCCCAAGAGGTATACCAGGACCTGCGGGAGGTATTCTCCAAGACCCACACCACCTGTCTTCCTCCTCATCGCCCCTGGGACTGTGCCATCGACCTGCTTGCAAACTTGACAGGAAAAAACATTGGCCTTTTGAAAAGGATACAAGATCAAGTAGCTGGGGCCTCCCGAGTGGCACAGTGGTCTAAGGCACTGCATCGCAGTTGCTAGCTGTGCGACTAGAGATCGAGTCAACTCTGTACGCCTATGTAGATATTCCATCAAAAAATCTGCCGTTTCCAGCTACAATAGTCATATACAACATTAACAATTACTATACTGTATTTCTGATCAATTTGAGGTTATTTGAATGAAAAACAAGGATATTTCTAAATGACCCCAAACTTTTAAACGGTGGTGTATGTGAACAGACATTTTCAGTGATGAGATATATAAGTCAAGGCACAGATCTTCTCTTCCTGACTCTCAGCAATCCAGCTTATAGCGACGTCAGAAACTATACCTGACTTCAGTGTTCTAGTCAATGCCCATCAGAGACGTCACTCCTCACACTGATTGAGTAGTTTAAATGTAATGTTGAGCTCTCTCTCTTTCTTGTGTTTTTATCCATACCCGTTAACAAGAGTTCTGTCCGTGGTGCTGAATGCACAGTGTACTTTTCCCCCCGTGTAGTGCATTGCATGTATAATGATGAAATTACCTACCAAAAGGAGAACATGGATGTGGTTTATCTCTGTGCATGTTAAAAAAGTAAAAGAAGTAGCATACCTGGACGTGATTTACAGTAGATATATCTGTCAACACAGTCATTCACATTATGCATAATCCTGTAATATGGTTCTGGTCCGCAATGAAAAAAATATATTCTAATGTGGTCCTCCATGGAAAATAATTGCCCAGGCCTGTTCTAGAGAGTGCAGAAATGTTTGAGAGAGAATATTAGGACTTCCCACCTCCAAATCTCTTGATAGGGCGCATAGTAAATGTGCCTAGTCCTATTTGAGCATTGTTTTCTGCTGAACTATCAAAACTCAATTTTCATCGGCAGCACAAAACATTTCTGATCCCATCCCATCCTAGGCATGAGCTCCCCTTGACCTACTTCAAGTATCTCTTTGCTTTGCATTCTGACATGAAACTCCTGGAGTCTTCTCTCCAGACAGCTGATTGTTGGTGGGCCACTGCTCCAACCTCACTGGGGTGCCTCACCTTTCCAGAGGAAAAAACAGCAGGTGTATACAATCCAAGCAGACGTTTCCTGGTTCTATGCTCTCACCTTTTTTCATTCCCCCTCTCCCCCTTTTTAATAGCCCCTGGTATTGTCTAGGTCCTTACCGACAACAAAGGGATAAATGTACTGCCTACTGTAGGTCCCGGTGGTAAGGCCTTGGACATGACAGGTGTCAGCCTATGATAAATTGGCTGCCTGTCTGTTCAATTTCAAATGCAAAGCTCTAGAGAGAGGGAGAGCGAGATGGAGGAAAGGGAGAGTGAGAGAGAGGGAAAGAGGAAGTGTGTGTGTGTGTGAGAGAGAGAGAGGGGGGAGGGGAGGAGGCATGAAGGCACATTTCTGGCGTGGGGAGAAAAGGAGAGGCATCAGATGCTGGGTGTTAGTGTGTGGGGAACGAGAGAGAGAGAGAGAGACAGACTTTTCCAGTATGTGATATCTCCACATAATAAGCAATAATACACTCCCATCAACACCGCCCTCTACAATGTTCCTCCTATACGCTCAAGGCTTGGATAGTTCATTTCCTAACATTTTCTTGGCAGGCTGATTAGATATGTATGGGACAAAACGTGATGAAAAGACAGCAGCAGCAGCAGTGTGTTGTTGCAGGAGATGCCTAGCTAATAATCTGCCTATGCTAATCAGTGGAGCTGGGCTGAGAAAGTTGGCTCCCTGACACCAGCCCCGTGTTGGGGAAGAGATGAGGATGCTGGCCAAATCCAGCTTGTATCTCCCAAGCTGAGCTCGCAGGAGGAGGGAAAAGCGGCTTCTATCTCGGGATGCCTGCCTGCCTGCTTGGGAAAAAAAGGATGGTGCTTTATTTTACAATTGGCCTATGAGATGAAAAATCTGATATTATGTTAATGTAAATCTCACAGCGAGAGAGATGTCTCCTGGAAAGCCTTGGCAGGGCCGGGCGCTAGCATCACAGGGTCCCCCAACATCAGGCCGCTTGCTGTGGCCCCGCACCCCTCCTCTCAACCCCTCAGCCCCACCTCAAAATAATACATTTTTCACAAAAGATTGCACATTTTGCTGACTGCAGTGGTTGAGCTTGAATGATATGATGCATTGAGAAAAGGTGTTTCTTTGACAAACACAATGAGCAAAGCAACCTGAGTTGATTGGTGGTTAGAGTGAAGCAACCTGAGTTGATTGGTGGTTAGAGTGAAGCAACCTGAGTTGATTGGTGGTTAGAGTGAAGCAACCTGAGTTGATTGGTGGTTAGAGCGAAGCAACCTGAGTTGATTGGTGGTTAGAGTGAAGCAACCTGAGTTGATTGGTGATTAGAGTGAAGCAACCTGAGTTGATTGATGGTTAGAGTGAAGCAACCTGAGTTGATTGGTGGTTAGAGTGAAGCAACCTGAGTTGATTGATGGTTAGAGTGAAGCAACCTGATTTGATTGGTGGTTAGAGTGAAGCAACCTGAGTTGATTGGTGGTTAGAGTGAAGCAACCTGAGTTGATTGGTGGTTAGATTGAAGCAACCTGAGTTGATTGGTGGTTAGAGTGAAGCAACCTGAGTTGATTGGTGGTTAGAGTGAAGCAACCTGAGTTGGTTGGTGGTTAGAGCAAAGAAACTTGGTAATTTAGCACTGTTTTTAGGCATTTCTCTCTCCCTGAAAGCATCTTGTTTACAGTGTCTCTCTGTTTTTCTCTCCCTGTCTTTCTTGTGGTTGTAAATGCTTTGTGATGAGACTCCACAGGCTATCCAATATAGCTCTGTAAAGTGTTCCCCTAGCTATCCCATATAGCTCTGTAATGTGTTCCCCTGGCTATCCCCTATATCTCTGTAACGTGTTCCCCTAGCTATCCCATATATCTCTGTAAGTGTTCCCCTGGCTATCCAATATAGCTCTGTAATGTGTTCCCCTAGCTATCCCATATAGCTTTGTAATGTGTTCCCCTAGCTATCCCGTATATCTCTGTAATGTGTTCCCCTAGCTATCCCATATAGCGTTGTAATGTGTTCCCCTAGCTATCCCATATAGCTTTGTAATGTGTTCCCCTGGCTATCCAATATAGCTCTGTAATGTGCAGTGTGAGACTGAATTGGCCCTAATAACAGCCCTACATGTCTCTTTGACCTTTAAATGTAATTTCCAGGTGTGCCGTGTGGCTCACCGCTATGCACAAATTCGATAAGGAGTTTATCTATCCCAGAGTCCTCTATCCCTGTGGGAGGGGACGCATGGGGTTGGTGACCCTATTCACCAAGCCTTGGAAATACCAGCATCGTAATAGTTTAGCATCTGGGAAAACCTTGGAAATAAAAGCATTGTAATCGTTTAGCATCTTGGAAAAGAAAGACAAAAAAAGGTAGCAGGTAGGGCCTTGAATCAGTGTTGCCTGGGTGTGTGAAATCATGATCTATCCCCAGTGAACTCTCTGACACCTTATCTGCAGTGATGACGAGGCGGCACCGAGGCTTAATTGAAGTGGGTTTGTCTCATCCCTTGCCCGCCTAACGCTCTCCCATGATCCTCTTCTCCATGGGTCAGTGAGGGGTGCTGGGTGATGGTAGAATTGCTATTTGCTTCCTGACGCCCACTGAGAGGATGTTAGATTGGAGTTATTTTATGCTTGGGTTACCTCTCTCTTTCACTCTTCTGCATCATATCTCCTGCCCCAGTCTCCTCCCCCACAACCCCAGTCCCAGAGCTCTCCGTTCTGAAAAGCACTGAAGCAGGAAGAGGGTTTCAGTTAAAGGTAGAAGACTTTAGGTATACTTTCCCCAATAGAGCTCAGTCTAAAATGGCACTCTTCTTTCATGGCAGGGGGCAGCAACCTAAATATTTTTTTGTTTAATTTAAGAAATCTGTTCCCATGTATTCCCACAAAAAATAGATACATGTATATGTGGTCATACTGTAATCAAGGTATGAAATGATTGTTCATTTCAAATACAATTAATTTTTAGGCTTCGTTGTGGTCAATTTGCAATGTACAAATTATTATCATTATGTTCCCGGCCTCCCGACCATCCACTCGGCCTGCGGTTGAATCGAGGTGCATACCCCGGTTTTAAAGGAAGTGTGTGGTATGAGTTGGGTGGCCGTTTGTATCTCCTGTTGAATTTGTAAACCAGCAGGATTTTTAGGGAGATCACCAAACAATATAAAGTACCTTCAAAATGCTATTAAAAAATAAACATTAAGTGTTGGAATCCTGTTTGTTGTGTAATGTTTTTCATTCTCTGTTTGATTTGTTGTGGATATTCTTAACTAAGAAAAAAACTATTTTAGCAACAGAGCAGCACAGTAGGATTTTGAAGTGGTGTGTGTGTATTGCCAGGCCTGTTTGTATCTCTAAGTGAGGAGTGCGTTAGGAGGATGAAGGTAATGAAGGCTTAGAACGGTTTTGGTATTATTACCTACAGCCGGAAAAAACTTTGGGATTTTAGATTGGCGGTAACTCACCAGAAATTGGAACAGAAATTGTACTTCCCTGACCTGGATCCTTTGTTTGAACATCCCGAGGCAGCTCTATTCATCCTGGGGGCTGCACCAGAAAGCCAATGCCAGAGAAGGTCGGAGTGGGGCCTAGTGCATGCCATCCACCGCTTCCAAGTATATTATTCGCTAACATTCAGACATATCTTTCTGTCACATACTCTGTTTTATTGAATCATGGCTCTCTCCGGATATATTGTTCCTATCCATTCCGCCAGTGGGGTTCTCTGTCCATCATGGAGGGTTTATTTCATGCTTAACAACTCATGGTGTCATTGTGGTAAATTACAGGAACTGAAGTCCTTTTGTTTCCCTGATCTGGAATACCTCACCATCAAATGCCGACCACATTACATCCCGAGACGATTTTCTTCGGTCATCGTCACTGCCGTGTAGATTCCCCCTCAAGCCGACACCGCAATGGCTCTCTAGGAACTACACTGGAATATTTGCAAACTGGAAACCGCATATCCTGAGGCCGTATTTATTGTAGCTGGGAACTTTAATAAAGGAAATCTAAGGAAAATGCTCCCGAAATTCCATCAACACATCTTCAGTCCTACTTGCGCGACACGGACCCTGGATCATTGCTACTCTCCCTTCCGGGATGGCTACAAGGCCCTCCCCCACCCCAAATCTGATCACACCCCCATTATTCTCCTACCCACCTATAGGCAGAAACCTAAACAGGAAGCTCCAGTGATAAGGACTGTTCAACATTGGTCTGACCAATCGGAATCTATGCTTCAATATTGTTTTAATCACGCAGACTGGGAAATGTTCTGGGTCGCCTCTGAGAATAGTATCGACGTATACACTGACTCGGTGACAGGGTTCATCAGGACGTGCATAGAGGATATTGTTCCAACTGTGATGATTAGAACTTATCCGAACAAAAACAATGTGGATAGACAGCAGCATTCGCGCGAAACTGAAAGCGCGAACCACCGCATTTAACCATTGCAAGGTAACTGGGAACATGGACATGTACAAACAGATCAGCAACAACCTCTGTTAGGCCATCGGAGGCAAATGACAGTACAGGGACAAAGTGGAGTTGCAATTCAACGGCTCAGACATGAGACGTACAGTATATGGCAGGGACTCCAGACAATAGTGGATTGTAAAAGGAAAGCCAGCCTCGCTTCAGGACGAGCTAAACACCTTCTTTGCCTGCTTCGAGGAAAACAACATCAAGTCGCCGACGTGGGCACCAGACGCTCATTATCCGTGGCCAACGTGAGTAAGTCATTTAAGTGTGTTAACCCTCGCAAGGCTGCCGGCCCAGACGGCACCTAAGTCACGTCCTCAGAGCATGTGCAGACTAGCTGGCTGGAGTGTTTACGAACATATTCAATCTCGCCATATCCCAGTCTGTTGTCCCCACTTTGTTCAAGATGTCCATTGTTCCTGTACCCAAGCAAGCGACGGTAACAGGAACCAAATGACTATCGCCCCATAACCATGTGTACTTTATGTTACCAATACAATTTGATTTGAGGATTTGATTAGCACTCACTTCTGTCATCATGAAGTGTTTGGGAGGTTAGTTAAGGACGATATCACCTCTAATTTTCTCGACATCCTAGACCCACTACAATGCCCCAACAGAGCAAAGGACCCCGCAATCACCATTGCACTGCACACTGCCCTATCCCACCTGGACAAGAGAAATATAAGAATGCTGTGCATCGACCACAGCTCAGCCTTAGAAACTATAGTGCCCTCCAAGCTCATCACTAAGCTCAGGGCCCTGGGTCTGAACCCTCCCTGTGCAACTGTGTCCTTGACTTCCTGACAGGCTGACCCCAAGTAGTGAAGGTAGGCAACAGACTGCTGCTCTAACCTCCAAGGTTAATTGGCTGTAATTGGCCTAGGGTGAACACAGTGCTACTGCACAGAGCCGCTAACATTTTTGAAGAGATATTGAAAAAGCTGATGAGAGACACAAGATGTGTTATGGAATAGTGGAGTTACTAAAGGCGTGTATTTTGACGAATGGATCGGTAAATGCATCCTGATCTAGCCTTAAATTGCTTTTTTTTTTTACCGACACACAGTGGTCTTAATTTATACATTTCCTCATTGACTATGCAAGATACTGGCACCACAAAAAGCACGGTTCACTTTGTGTTGGAGGATAATGTATATGTATACGGTATGTATATGTCCGGAGAGTTACTTTGAATCACTCTCTCTAGAGCCCTCCAACACCGTCATTACACAGACACACAGTGGACGTGTTTAAAACAGCAGACACTCACACAATGTGGTTTTGAGTACGTACATATCTTTTTATTGGCGCATATATCACCCCGCGCAGAGACATCTAAAAGAGAGTGTGATCTATACCAAAACATTAATCATCATTCATTGTATGTTAATAAATTCAGAATTTCTCCATTTACCATGCGGACGTCCACACGCGCTGGAAATGCAACCTTTCCAGAGCTCATAAATCACACAGACTGAGTCATCTGACAAAGTACCCAAACACAGGCAGAGCCGGTCCCCAGGGCACAAACACACACCATCTAACGTGGTGGAATCAGAGCTCAGAGTGGGACCGAGCCCCGCCACCCCACCTGCCTCACTCTGCTTCTTCGCTGCCAACCCCTGTCACCACACTGGAGCCCAGCAAGTTGAGAGGTGCGGGATCAGAGGGGATTGTGGGATGCCTGTGTCCTCCTCCGCATAGTATCTGGGCTCAACTGAGCCCCCCCCGCCCCCATCTCTCGCTCTCTCTGCGCTGACCCCAAAAGCTTTGTGTCCTTAGTAATGACTATCAAATACATGCACTGTTGGTTTCATGGAACCTAAGTGTATAAATGAGAAAGCAGAAGGACTCAAAGCTCGAGTTGCTTCAGTTCTAAATGATGTGTTCTCCTCATGGGTGCAAATTGCTTTAATCCAGCTGTTTAAGGAAGATTTGCTAAGCAGACATGAGGTGGAGTACATCTGCAGGGACACAACGTGAGGCTTCGCTCACAGCAAAAAGATGAAGAAAAACATATTTCTTCGTTAATAAGTTTGGAAGCACAATAAATCGGTGCTATTCAAGTGTAAGGCTGTTATTTGTGTACATACACAACAGATTAGATTATTTTTATCCTGAGGGAAAGGGTCTCCATTTTTTTTTTGCCTCTTTACCTTTTTATCATAGGTAGTCACGTGACTAGGGTATACACTTGCTGTATGCTACAGATTAAAAGATTAAAGGCTTTGTGGGAACGATGCATCCTCTAAAACCGAATTATTGTCAACAGGGGCATGGATGCTACAGTTGTGCTGTTTCGTTATGCAAAGGAACTATGTAGCGCGATGTAGTAATATGTCATCACATGATTATCACTAGCGTTGTGGCCCTCTGATGTTTGTATTTGTATTTATTATGGATCCCCATTACTTCCTGCCAATGCAGAAGCTACTGTTCCTGGTGTCCAGCAAAAGTAAGGCAGTTATACAATAAAAAAAACTATTTCACAAAACATTAAGTGTGTGCCTTCAGGCCACTACTCTACTACCACATATCTACAAAATCCATGTACATGTGTGGTGTGCGTACTGTGTATGTTATCATGTGTGTGTGTATGCGTGTGTCTGTGCCTGTGTGTGTGTGTCTCTTCACAGTCCCCGCTGTTCCTCAGAGGTGCATTTTTATCTGTTAAAAAAAAGAATCTGATTATACTCCTTGCATCAGTTACTTGATGTAGAAAATAGTTCCATGGCTCTATGAAGCACTGTGCGTAGTCTGTTCTGGACTTGGGGACTGTGAAGAGAGTCTTGTGGGGTATGCATGGGTGTCTGAGCTGTGTGCTAGTTGTTTAAACAGAAAACTCGGTGGATTCAACATGATATGCAGAGGACCACGGATCTTTCTCTCTCACTCTCTGTGTGTGGATCCCGTTCTATCTTGTGGGTTGCCTGGGCCTCTCCCTCGAGACAGGAGGACTAGGGGTTGTATCTGACTTGGAAGCTGCTCTTGACTAATTGATTCGACATCTGATAGAATGCGTATAATGTCTCACTTTCTCCCCGTGCTGCCTCACGATTGTCACTTGCTCATGTGTGCCAGGGTGTATGTATGTGTGATATTAGAAGGAAGCATGTTTGTTTTAGCCTGAAATGGTTGTTCTCAGATCCAACAAAACACGTCCCCGGTATTTTAAATGATTGTTGAGCTGACTGATGTTCTCCCCATTGTGAAGAGTACTATATGAATCTAAATGTATGTGCATTGATCCCCTCTCACTCCCAGTGTATTCTACAGACTACTGGCGGAACACACTCCCTCCACTTCTGTTAGATTATGTTCAGTGTGTTCTACCCAATGTCTTGATATGCTGCAATCCAGTAAACACTATTGATCCCATGAGGACAGGTATCTTCCAACTGTAGAGGATTGTATCTACTCCTGTTGTTGATGGATCTATAATGCTATCTTATCTGTCTCCACTGACTGCTCTTTGTGTTACAGTGTCGGGTCGGGTCCATAGACATAATGACCCGGTTCTGATGCCGTGCCAGTCATGCCCACTCCTTTAATTGATCTAATCATTTAACCGATTGGTCAAAGTAAAAGTAATCAGTCTCTCCCAGTCCTACAGGGCTGAACAATGACAAGTCTTTAGTGCCTGCTGCCTGTGCCCTGTCACTATCTGTGTGTGTGTGTGTGTGTGTGTGTGTGTGTGTGTGTGTGTGTGTGTGTGTGTGTGTGTGTGTGTGTGTGTGTGTGTGTGTGTGTGTGTGTGTGTGTGTGTGTGTGTGTGTGTGTGTGTGTGTGTGTGTGTGATTTAAGTCAAAGGAGTAACAGACCATTGACACACACACCTTTATATTCCACATACTGGGACAACTCATAATATTTCAAACAGAGTGATAAGAAAATACATAATTGTAATGAGTGTCATGATTATATATATATATAATATTTTTACCAAGGCAGGTTTACCATTTTACCAGTTCAACATTTCATCATTCAACATCTAAACTAGGTTAACTTACAACAAGACTGGACGTTGCAGTTTTTATTTTGTTACAAAGTATATGCTCAGAAGTGTACCTTCAATGTGCATGGTGTGAAGGTCTACAGTTGGATGTCCGTGTGAGTTTCCCCTCAGGATGACACATTGGCTGGATCCGGAAGGCCACTGGGGAATGATCAAGTGTGCATCCCATCCGACCTGCATCTTCTTCCCATTATGCTGACATTTCATCCCAGCGTTTAATTTGGGCCCCTTCTAAAGAATTGGTAATAGAGTGGAGGTATACAGGGACCCAGAATTAAGCAGTTTCACACCGAATGGGAATTTGGTTTGATAAATGTGCCGTCACTGGTAACTAATAATACATATTCTAAGTAGCAGAGCAACGGACCCGTAAAGGTAGCATCATTATTAATGTGGGAGTCGCCGTGTGTTTCACTCAGGGTTACGGCACAAGGTCAAAGCGTGTTTCACTGAATTAAAAGCCATTTTGAGCTATGGCACTCCTAATCAACTGAGACCTAAAAGGTGCATAGCTCAGTTATAATGAGGCACCAATGAATTAAAATAAACAGCTAGATGTAGTGATTTATAAAGGCGATGTGCTATCCTTATAGCTCGTTAGCCATGATGGATACTCTTTATTCTTCAGGCTCTTTACCCACAGGAGCCAAGCTTTTAACCAAGTAATATCTTCCTCTATTGTCAGAGCGCACGTTTCCAGCAGGACACTTATCCCAGTCATTATGAAAAGTGGCGACACAATGCAAGAGTAATGGTAATGTATGCCTTACAAATAGATGATTTTCCCCATTCTCTCCTTTTGCCCATGTAGAACTACGACTCTAGAGTTTCAGGCCCATGAATTTATCATTATATTTTCACATGGGGCTCTCATATTCCCGAAAGGAATCCTGAATTTAAAGGGGTACTTTTGTTTGGGGAATTGATAGTGGTGGTTAGTAGGATGTGGGTGACTGGGGGTCTGCGTTCAAGTGGATCACTTATATATTTTTATATTTTTATGAGAGATAAGTGGCTAGTGCTTATTCAAAAAAAATATATTTTAAAAAGGAACGTTCTTCAGTGAATATCGTGCTACCTAATGGCAAACTAATATGCTGATTAGGAAGATTCTGGAATAACGATATTTGATGCTCACACGTTCCTACCGTCAGATTGGGACTTACTGTGAAAGCAGTGTGCTGTCTGCCAGCAAGTACAAAATATTGTTCTATTTTTTTTTTTGTATTGATCTAGCCCCACAATTACTTGTTGTGCTCAAGCCCGGCAGTGCTCAGGCTAATGACCCTGGTGACTGGGCCCAGCACGACGACGACGCGGCGGTGCTTTAGCCCTGGCGAGGTGGAGGGAGGGAGCAGTGAGGCGTGCCCATGTAGTCACCCAACCCCCTCCCGTCGCTTATGTTGGGACACGCCAGAGCATTAGCCACTTCATCAGCCCCTTTGTTGCCCGGATCTCTTTTGTGTTGCCCTTGAAGGACACGGGCAAAGCCAGAGCTTTTTTCCTCTTTACATCTTGATGCAGCTATTAATTCCAGGGCTTTGTAGGTGATCAGTGAATTGGCTCGACTCCCTCTTAGTTTATTCCTCCTGATTCCCTGATTCCGTCTGCTCAACTCACCCACCACACTGGAAGTTGGAAAACAAATGCCTCTAACGTTTAGTGTTATTTTAGATGTTTCTTAGTTAGTCCTGTGAATCAAGCAGAGGCATACTGGTACAATTAGACAGTATAATCCAGTGAGGAACACTGTTACTCTCTTGAAGGGAACAGGAGACGTCCACTGCCTTGGAACATTCACTTCCTTAGACCGGCTCTGTAGTGTCACTGAGGACACACACTTGACCTGAGTGGGTCAAAGCGTGAAACCACTTCCATCACATAAGTTTGATCGATTGAACGTGTGCTCACCCGTAGATAGATGTTTTTCCATGCAGAAAGCTAGACTCACATGTCTCCACACATTTCAAGGTAATTTTCACTTCTGATGACAGGATCTGTCTGATACCTGCCCATTTCTGTCTCAACACCTGAATGGATGATTTGTAAAGCCATACTTGGCTGAACACATTTTACATTGAAGTTTTAGTCATTTAGCAGACAGCCTTATTGAGTGACTTACAGTAGTGAGTGCATACATTTTTTTTCCTTTTTTTTCCTGTACTGGTCCCTCGTGGGAATTGAACCTGCAACCCTGGCATTTCAAGCTCCATGCTCTACCAACTGAGCCATCACTCAAATTATTATATCCTCTAGCTGGCTTGCCGGATGTTGGAGCGTTCCGTTTGTCAGTGTTTACAAACAAATCAAGTCAATGTGAAGTACAGGGGCCATTTCCTTTTGCCAACAGGAAGTGGTAGTTGGTTTAGTTCCTACACAGTGTTTAAAACATGCATCAAGTCATTCATTCATATTTAGTTTGATTTCAGGTTCAAATGTAAAAGAAGGGAGGACCGTTTTAGTTGTGGAACACAGGACGTACCTGGGTATTAAATCTTAACCTACTTAATACCCAGGTACGTCCTGTGTTCCACAACTAAAACGGTCCTCCCTTCTTTTACATTTGAACCTGAAATCAAACTAAATATGAATGAATGACTACACAACATTTCAGCAAATCTTGGACCAAAGCGAATTTGGGTCAGATTCTGTTCCCTGCTTAAGAAGTCAACTGGTATTATCAATATCACATACTGAGCATTATGTGAAAGTCAATACATGGTATCTATGCTGTAGTTTTGGATGTTCAAAGGTTTTATATAATAATTGATCCTCATTAATAGCCTGTATAACATGAATCATTGACTCTTGGATAATGTCCCAGACTGTATTTCCTATGCTGGTGTCCCTTCCATTGAGCCACATGCGGCATTTCTATTCTGCTCCATCTCTCCTGTGTACATTTTCTGTTTCTCCTCTCTCCTTTCCCTCAACTGGGTGTGTAAACACTAAACACGCTGTGGCTGTTTTGGGCTGGAGGTCGTTGATTTTTTTCTGCCTCTCCCCGTAGGTTAGCTAGGTCGCCCGAGCCCCGGTTGCGACGGCTTCGAAAATGAGAAGCCCCGCTTGGCTCCCCTGCCGGCGACCGGGAGCAACCCTCGCCAGCGCCCGCCAGATGATTAATGCCACCCCCGTCCATCCACAAACCTTTTTGCCGTAGATAATGCCAGGCAGCAAGCGAGCCTGACACTTTTAATGTATAATTTAGTAGAAAAAGTCAGCACTGGCTATGCAATTTTTTAAAATGATAAATGATGCCGTACAGCAGCAGGGATTGATTTGCTGTAAATGAAACTAATTAAGGAAATGTCAAACATAATTAATAAAACAGGTTTAAGCTGCAAAACATTGTCAATTGAATGAATGAGGAGGCATTGGCTCCCATTGTTCTGGCTTTATTTAGGGCTCATGTTTAGCTTGTTTCCTGCTCCAGAATGCACTATCCCCACCTCACACCCTCCACCACCAATTCCCTGAGAGAGGGAAAACACATTTGCTTGTCTCTCCACTGACTGTAGAAATTAATTGCTGAAATCTTGTCCCATCCAAGTCTTACATTCACTCGCAGGACATTAACATAACTAATTTGAAAGAGCCCAAATGACTGCATAATGGAGCTCCATCACCATGCATGGTAGTCGCTGCTCATAGCTCGGGGTTTATAATTGAAATTTTCCCCTTTTCCAATTTTTATACAAATTTTCCTCTCTTTTTTCTGCCCTCCTCCTTGCTATCTGGCCTTTTCATCTTGTTCTCGATAAGAACAAAGGTTTATGATTTAAAAAGAGAGTTTTTGAACTATAATTGGAGGGAAGAGGCTAGAAGAGGGTCTGCTAGAGGAGTCCCATCCTTAGTCCTGTTAATGATGCTAGAGACCTTGCTGCCTCCTGAGAGCCCCGAGAATAATGGGATGGGCTATTTTTATGGGGGTCCTGAGCAACGAGCCGGTACTGGAGCCCTGGTGTGGTATGAAGCAGCCAGGGCTAGTGGGGACCAGCTCTTAGCCTTCCAGGCACAGCCCATCAGTCCACCCGTCTGCCCTGTGCCCCGCTCCATCTTCTGCTCCTGCCCATGCCGCAGAGAGAGGGGAAGGGGCGCAGAGAGAGGGGAAGGGGGAACATCTGCCGCTCTCCCTCCCCTCACAGACAACACACTGGGAGAGTCCTATATACTTGCACATACACACACACAGTCATAGGCAGAGTACAGACACTCACATATTCTGTTCCTTTCTTCTTGTGCTTTATTATTTTTCATTATCCAAATTTGGACGCTTAAATGATTCTTGAAAAAGTCAACTTAAACCCCTTGGGGTGTTTTTAATATTATGTCTGGATGACAGATGACTGTAGCAGTGCAGCCGTTGTGAATGGCCTCACATTTACCGCTAAGATGATTTTCACAGCAGCGCTCTCAGACCGGCTCCTGTATTTAAAGGTTTAGGTATTTATAGTGCATCGCTCTTAATCCATACCCTTTCATTAGACTGTTTTCTTTCCTCTATTATTCCTGTGACTAGAGGAGAGCTAGTTGGTAATTAGCGGTAGTTCATAATCAGTGTGGTCAAATGAGTTACGAGTTAGGCGCAGGGATATAATTTTATGTCAATTATTACCATATGCAATTCTTTGACTGGTGTCTCTGGCTGGAGCCAGGGTCTCCACGCTTTGCGTTTATTGCCTGGTCTTGTTCGGTGGTGAGTGGGTATCAAATCTGACTGCACCAAACATAAAAGTGGCTATGTGGGGCAGAGGGGCCAGAGCTGCTTCTTACGCGCATACGGCAGGATAAAAAGAAGCTCTCCAAACTGTTACAGGCCTAACACACATGCTGACACACAACCACACAGGCATGCACACCAACGTGTGTGTGTGTGTGTGGATTTTTATTTATTAAGGATCCCCATTAGCTGCTGCCAAAGCAGTAGCTACTCTTCCTGGTGTCCAGCAACAGTTATATACAATTACAAATATTACATGACATTACATTTCATAACACTTTTCACAAGACATGAAGTGTGTGCCCTCAGGTCACTACTCTACTACCCCATTCTGTATCTAAAATACAACATCCTTGTGTACATGTGTGTAGGGTGCGTGTGTTATTCGTATGCATGTGTCTGTTCCTGTGTGTGTGTGTGTCTCTTCAAAGTCCCTGCTGTTCCATAAGGTGTATTTTATCAGTAAAAAAAAAAATCTGACTCAACTGCTTGCATCAGTTACCTGATGTGGAATAGAGTTCCATGTAGCCATGGCTTTATGTAGTACTGTGCGCCTGTCATAGTCGGTTCTTGACATTGGGATTGTGAAGAGGACTCTGGTGGCATGTCTTGTGGGGTATGCATGGGTGTCCAAGCTGTGTGCTAGTAGTTTAAACAAACAGCTCGGCGCATTCAGTATGTTAACACTTCTTACAAAAACAAGTAGTGAGAAAGTCAATCTCTCTTCTACTTTGAGCCATGAGAGATTGACGTGCATATTACACATTTTAGCTCTCCATGTACATTTAAGGACCAGCCGTACTGCCCTGATCTGAACCAATTGTCATTTTCCTAAGTCCCTCTTTGTGGCACCCAACCACACGACTGGACAGTAGCCCAGGCGCAACAAAACTAAGGTCTGTAGGACCTGCCTTGTTGATAGTGTTGTTAAGATGGCAGAGCAGCACTTTATTATGGACAGACTTCTCCCCATCTTAGCTACTGTTGTATCAATATGTTTTGGCCATGACAGTTTACAATACAGGGCTACCACAAGCAGATTAGTCTCCTCAACTTGCTCAAATTCCACATTATTCATTACATTATTTAGTTGAGTTTTATGGATTAGTGAATGATTTGTCCCAATACAATGCATTTAGTTTTTGAAATATTTAGGACTAACTTATTTCTTGCCACCCATTCTGAAACTGACTGCAGTTCTTTGTAAAGTGTTGCAGTGATTTCACTCGCTGTAGTAGCTGAAGTGTATAGTGTTGAGTAATCCGCATACATTGACACACTGGCTTTACTCAAAGCCAGTGGCATGTCATTAGTAAAGATTCAGAAAAGTAAGGGGCAATGTCATTGTTGATAGACAACAATAATAGTTTCACTTCCTCCACACTCACTTTTCAGAATACAAAATTACTATGCTTGTTTTTAATAACTTGGTTAGTTATACTTGGATGTGTAGTGTCAGCATTTGTTGCTGGCATGTCATGCCTAAGTTTTCTAATCTTGCCTATGAAATCTTTAAAGTAGTTGGAAATATCATTGGGTTTTGTGATGAATGAGCCATCGGATTCAATGAATGATGGAGCTGAGTTTGCCTTTTTGCCTAAAATTTCATTTAAGGGGCTCCAAAGCTTTTTACTATCATTCTTTATATAATTGGTCTTTGTTTCATACTATAGTTTCTTCTTCTTTTTATTCTGTTTGGTCACATGACTACTCAATTTTCAGTATGTTTGCCAATCGGTTGTGCAGCCAGACTTATTAGCCATTCCTTTTGCCTCATCCCTCTCAACCATAACATTTTTCTTTTTTCTTCTTCAATTTAGCCGTTTTTACAGTCATTTTCTTAATGGGTGCATGCTTATTAGTAACTGGAATAAGCAATGTCATAAATGTGTCAACTGCAGCGTCTGGTTGCTCCTCATTACACACCACAGACCAGAACATATTATTTGGTTTTCCTAGATATGACTACTTTATTTCCACTCATCAATCTACACACAATACCCCATAATGAAAAAGCAAAAACAGGTTCAGACATTTTTGCTAGTTTATAAAAAATAAATAAAAAGATATCCCATTTACATAAGTATTCAGACGGTACTCAGTACTTTGTTGAAGCACTTTTGGCAGTGATTACAGCCTTGAGTCTTCTTGGGTATGAAGCTACAAGCTTGGCACACCTGTATTTGGGGAGTTTCTCCCATTCTTCTCTGCAGATCCTTTGAAGCTCTATCAGGTTGGATGGGGACGGTCGCTGCACGGCTATTTTCAGGTCTTTCCAGAGATGTTTGATTGGGTTCAAATCCGGGCTCTGGCTGGGCCACTCAAGGACATTCAGAGACTTGTCCCGAAGCCACACCTGCGTTGTATTGGCTGTGTGCTTAGGAATGTTGTCCTGTTGGAAGGTGAACCTTCACCCCAGTCTGAGGTCCTGAGCGCTCAAGAGCAGGTTTTTATTTTCATTATGGAGTACTGTGTGTAGATTGATAAGGGGAAAAAACTATTTAAACAATTTTAGAATAAGGCTGTAAGTTTTGTTTGTAAACAGGAAGCAGGAAGATAGTCATGGTTTTGTTTTGCCGAAGGTAGGGGGTTTCTGTGGGCAGAATAAAATTGGTCTCTCAGAATAAAAAGTTTCAAGGCCCCTAGTTGCACAGGAGATGTGTTGGTAGAAGCAAGATAACTATATTGGTAGAAGCAAGGTAAATATATTGGTAGAAGGGAGGTAACTATAGGTTGACTATATTATCCCACACAGCTACATGGATGCACTTTCATGCTAGGTTTAGGACCTCACATGGAACCTCTAACACAATAAATGAATTGGTACTTGGTGAAAATATATTTTTGGGACCTAACTTGCTCATCACTTTTCCATGTGGCTTCTTCCTTCCTCCTCATTAAATGACGACCTCTTCCTAAATATTTGGTCAAATGATTCATTTTGTGTATGGTTTCCTAGAAACAAGGGTGACTCAACTTACCTCTTTGGCTTAACTTACCCCACTCTCCCCTAGTATTCTCCCTCTTTTCCTCCACAAATTCCTGAACAGAATCCTACCTTACCAAATGCCAAGGGTCACGAGTCAAACATATGCAGTGTGAATTACAATTTATTTATCTTAATTTGCAAGAAATGTTTCTCTTCTGACAACCTTAAGTAAATCATGTAGGTTACTCTATAATGTATGAGGGCCGGCTGGCTTGTTTTGTAAAGTCCAACGCTATTGGCTACAGCCCCAGTGTTGGGTTCCCATAAGACCGTTGTTCTCATCTGCGTTCCACGCACTGTGACTGAAATCACTGCTGGTACAGGTATTTATAGAAAGCATATGCAAAGAAGACTGGTGGCACGTTGGAGTGTTAGAGGAGAGGGATGACAGGTAGATGCAGAGAGAGGAAGACTGGGGGAAGACTCTCTCTCTCAGGCACATCTAATGAGTTAGTAGGGCCTCTTCTCCTTATTTCATTTGAATATATTCTGCTTTGGGCTAGGAGTATGGTAGTGTCTCTCTTCGCTCCATATTCTTTATTCCTGAAGGCTCATTATTTTACACTGGCTGTATGTGTGGAAGTTAGAGTGGATCCGGTGTCTGGACTCGCTCCCTGAGCTGGATTCATCAAACCCTACAACACTGGGAGTGGTCTTCCTCGGCCTCCTCCGCCAACACCTCCTCTTCCTCCTCCCCTTCCTCCTCCCCTTCATCTTCCTCTTCCCCTACCTCCCATGGACATCAAACCATTCACTCTACTAGGAGAACAAAGGATGAACAAAGGATATAAAAACTCACACTCTTAGTTGTGAGTGTAAGACTTTTTGCAGGCTAATTTAGCTTCCGAAGCATTTCATTCACACCATATAACAAAGCATTATGAAATGCCTCTGGGTTCCCTGAGTAAGATTGACTTAGGCTACAGAATCTTCTTAACATAGGTCCTCCCGGGTGGCGCAGTGGTCTAGGGCACCAGAGACTCTGGGTTTGAGCCCTGGCTCTGTTGCAGCCGACTGCGACCGGGAGGTCCATGGGGCGACGCACAATTGGCCTAGCGTCGTTAGGGAGGGTTTGGCTGGTAGGGATATCCTTGTCTCATCGCACACTAGTGACTCCTGTGGCGGGCCGGGCGCAGTGCACGCTAACCAGGTCGCCGGGTGCACAGTGTTTCCTCCGACACATTGGTGCGGCTGGCTTCCGGGTTGGATGTGCGCTGTGTTAAGAAGCAGTGCGGCTTGGTTGGGTTGTGTTTCAGGGGACGCATGGCTTCCGACCTTCGTCTCTCCCGAGCCCGTACGGGAGTTGTAGCGATGAGACAAGATAATAGCTACTAATAATTGGATACCATGAAATTGGGGAGAAAATAACATTTAAAAAAAGAAAAAAAGAATCTGCTTAACATCAGAGAGGGAGAGGCAAAGCTAGAGGATTTATTCCAGCCAAAATCTGCCTTCTCATTGGCTATAAGGGTCCACCTGATCTTGCCTTCCCAGCTTTGAGAACACATATTTCCATTTTTCACTCACCTATCTTGTCTATATTTTTTAGCATCAGGGATTTACATTTGACCAAACATGGCTGATGTCTCTGTCAGCAAACACATTTGTGTTTGCATACCTTCTAGGTGAGGAATTAAGCTATTTGGAGAATGAATATATATTTTTAGTACATTTACATTTTTGTAATTTAGCAGATGCTCTCATCTAGAGCAACATACTGTAGTGAGTGCATACATACATTTTCCATACTGGTCCCCTGTGGGAATTGAACCCACAACCCTGGCATTACAAGGGCATGTTCTACCAACTGAGCCAAACAGGATTAGATTCTGGAATAAACAAATAACCTGAAAAGGCGGTTTGCTGTTTTTCATATCGTCCGATATGTGCCTCTTACCACTGACTGGTTGTACTTTTATTTTGATATACCAACCAGAGATAATGGCACTGACTGGTTGTACTTTTATTTTGATATACCAACCAGAGGTAATGACACTGACTGGTTGCACTTTTATTTTGATATACCAACCAGAGGTAATGGCACTGACTGGTTGCACTTTTATTTTTATATACCAACCAGAGGTAATGACACTGACTGGTTGCACTTTTATTTTGATATACCAACCAGAGGTAATGGCACTGACTGGTTGTACTTTTATTTTGATATACCAACCAGAGGTAATGACACTGACTGGTTGCACTTTTATTTTGATATACCAACCAGAGGTAATGACACTGACTGGTTGCACTTTTATTTTGATATACCAACCAGAGGTAATGACACTGACTGGTTGCACTTTTATTTTGATATACCAACCAGAGGTAATGGCACTGACTGGTTGCACTGTTATTTTTATATACCAACCAGACGTAATGACACTGACTGGTTGTACTTTTATTTTGATATACCAACCAGAGGTAATGGCACTGACTGGTTGCACTTTTATTTTGATATACGAACCAGAGGTAATGACACTGACTGGTTGTACTTTTATTTTGATATACGAACCAGAGGTAATGGCACTGACTGGTTGTACTTTTATTTTGATATACGAACCAGAGGTAATGGCACTGACTGGTTGCACTTTTATTTTGATATACCAACCAGATTTAATGGCACTGACTGGTTGCACTTTTATTTTTATATACCAACCAGAGGTAATGGCACTGACTGGTTGCACTTTTATTTTGATATACCAACCAGAGGTAATGGCACTGACTGGTTGCACTTTTATTTTGATATACCAACCAGAGGTAATGGCACTGACTGGTTGTACTTTTATTTTGATATACGAACCAGAGGTAATGGCACTGACTGGTTGTACTTTTATTTTGATATACGAACCAGAGGTAATGGCACTGACTGGTTGCACTTTTATTTTGATATACCAACCAGATTTAATGGCACTGACTGGTTGCACTTTTATTTTTATATACCAACCAGAGGTAATGGCACTGACTGGTTGCACTTTTATTTTGATATACCAACCAGAGGTAATGGCACTGACTGGTTGCACTTTTATTTTGATATACCAACCAGAGGTAATGGCACTGACTGGTTGTACTTTTATTTTGATATACCAACCAGAGGTAATGGCACTGACTGGTTGCACTTTTATTTTGATATACCAACCAGAGGTAATGGCACTGACCGGTTGCATTTTTATTTTGATATACCAACCAGAGGTAATGACACTGACTGGTTGTACTTTTATTTTCATATACCAACCAGAGGTAATGGCACTGACTGGTTGCACTTTTATTTTGATATACCAACCAGAGGTAATGGCACTGACTGGTTGTACTTTTATTTTGATATACCAACCAGAGGTAATGGCACTGACTGGTTGCACTTTTATTTTTATATACCAACCAGAGGTAATGACACTGACTGGTTGTACTTTTATTTTGATATACCAACCAGAGGTAATGGCACTGACTGGTTGCACTTTTATTTTGATATACCAACCAGAGGTAATGACACTGACTGGTTGTACTTTTATTTTGATATACGAACCAGAGGTAATGGCACTGACTGGTTGTACTTTTATTTTGATATACGAACCAGAGGTAATGGCACTGACTGGTTGCACTTTTATTTTGATATACCAACCAGATTTAATGGCACTGACTGGTTGCACTTTTATTTTTATATACCAACCAGAGGTAATGGCACTGACTGGTTGCACTTTTATTTTGATATACCAACCAGAGGTAATGGCACTGACTGGTTGCACTTTTATTTTGATATACCAACCAGAGGTAATGGCACTGACTGGTTGCACTTTTATTTTGATATACCAACCAGATTTAATGGCACTGACTGGTTGCACTTTTATTTTGATATACCAACCAGAGGTAATGGCACTGACTGGTTGTACTTTTATTTTGATATACCAACCAGAGGTAATGGCACTGACTGGTTGCACTTTTATTTTGATATACCAACCAGAGGTAATGGCACTGACCGGTTGCATTTTTATTTTGATATACCAACCAGAGGTAATGACACTGACTGGTTGTACTTTTATTTTCATATACCAACCAGAGGTAATGGCACTGACTGGTTGCACTTTTATTTTGATATACCAACCAGAGGTAATGACACTGACTGGTTGTACTTTTATTTTGATATACGAACCAGAGGTAATGGCACTGACTGGTTGTACTTTTATTTTGATATACGAACCAGAGGTAATGGCACTGACTGGTTGCACTTTTATTTTGATATACCAACCAGAGGTAATGGCACTGACTGGTTGCACTTTTATTTTTATATACCAACCAGAGGTAATGGCACTGACTGGTTGCACTTTTATTTTGATATACCAACCAGAGGTAATGGCACTGACTGGTTGCACTTTTATTTTGATATACCAACCAGAGGTAATGGCACTGACTGGTTGCACTTTTATTTTGATATACCAACCAGAGGTAATGGCACTGACTGGTTGTACTTTTATTTTGATATACCAACCAGAGGTAATGGCACTGACTGGTTGTACTTTTATTTTGATATACCAACCAGAGGTAATGGCACTGACTGGTTGCACTTTTATTTTGATATACCAACCAGAGGTAATGGCACTGACCGGTTGTACTTTTATTTTGATATACCAACCAGAGGTAATGGCACTGACCGGTTGTACTTTTATTTTGATATACCAACCAGAGGTAATGGCACTGACCGGTTGCACTTTTATTTTGATATACCAACCAAAGGTAATGGCACTGACCGGTTGCATTTTTATTTTGATATCAGCAGAGTGATATTAGAGAGGGTGGACTAGCTCAATCAGGGCACAAGAGGGTTTATTTTATCTCTCAATGAATGTTCACCTGTTCAACTTGAGCACATGTTGTGTTTAGCATTCTATGCTAGTCACAGTATGCAGAGTAGCTATGCTGTTATTTCATTACTTAAACAAACTGGATATACGTTGTATTCTTACTGGTCAGGGACTGAGTGTTGTATTGCTTTAATATTCAACAGGTGAGGATTCAGTTAAGACACGTTGAACTGAATGTCAGTTATCCATTTCTATAACTTTACTGTATATACAAGTATGCCACATTTCTCTATTTGAGACAGAAGATGGTTGCAACTTTTTTTAGTGGCATAATATCATTTGCGTTACCTCAGCGTGTTCATGTTGATATTTCTGTGGAAGTGTGGAAGCAGCTGAAATACATTGTACTGAATGTCTAGTATTCTCTATTTCTACAGACAAAATAAGAAACTCCCAAATTTGATGAAAGAGCCAAAAGAAACCCTGGTAGGAACCAAACATAACTTATATCTGGCAATAGGCTACCACATAAGCAGGAAGTGTCAACAACTGTCTTGCGTAGCTGTTGGTTTTCTCTCTGCCATTGCAGAAGTGCTGGTGTTTCTAAGACACTAGTAGAAGCAACAGAGGAGGTTTTGTGGCCGCCAGCCGCTGTGATTCACACTGTGTTGATGCTTGGTGTTTTATTTGGACTCATATAGCCGTGTTATATTCCTGCCGAGGTTGTGTAGCCCTCTGAGAATACGGCTGTGGATGGAGTAGCATCAGTCAGACAGTGTTCTCCCCTGATTGGCTCTTGTGTTAAAGACTTTTCAGCGCTGGGCTGGATGTAATGACATCCAGCGGCCTGCGAGCCGTGATTCACAGACCCTCGGGTACTCCAGAGCAGCTCAGGAATACCACGTTCAGCACAAGTGTCTCGCTTTTTCTGCCGTGCTTCTTTGACCCCTCTAAGCGGGTTAACGCACTCGAGAGGGGGAGCGAGGCTCCTACAGTCGGCGCTTGGCAAGTTCTGCAACACCCACTTGGAGAGCAAAGGGTGAGGGTTTCCGTTACGCAACCCAGCCTCAGATATGAGAAAAACGAACTGCTGTTTGTCTCACTGGAGGGGGGGGGGGGCAAGAAGTGTTTACATTTATAACGGGCAAACTTTCTAATGGAAATATCACTGACCCCTAGGTGGTCTTGTCTAAGTTGAAGCTTCGTTGTAATCAATACTGGCTCTCAGGGGAGGTCCAGCCAAGGACCTTTTGTTCCCTGTTTGTGGAAATAATGGAGAAGATGGTTTGTTATTTTTCCCAGACACGCTGGAAATGAGCAGATAGGGCTATAATATTGCGGGCTATGGCGCTGGTGTGTAAAAAAACAACAACACAAAAATACACCCCTCCCTCCCCCGGAGAAGGTATAAGCGAACACAAACCCTCTGTTTGAAGCCACAGTGCTATCACACAGGTCACAGGGGTGGTGGTGGTGGTGCTGCAGTGGTTGACAAGACCATGTTAAAGGGGATGCAGAGACCCTTGCTCGCTCTGGATAGGGGGAAATATGGCCACAGTCACAACAGCAATGTTCTATGCAAAATCATGTTCTTGTTTTAATTTTATTTTTATTTTTTTATATAAAAGCTTGTCAGTCCTTCAGACAATATTTTGGAGATTATCTTCCTTTTTCACCAATGTTGTTTATCAAGTACACTATGAATTATCCTAGATAAATCATATAAGCATAGATTGACCTGACATCTCAAACTGGAAATACTAGTAGAGTAAAAAAAAAGTATACTCAGTGACCTCAAATGTATTTCCCTCAGCGTAAAACAATGTTACAAATCAGTAGATTCATGGTTTTGATCATCTAAAAAATGTATAATCTAAACCAGTCTGATGTTATTCCGTGGCCTTAAAGAGCGACTGCCCCTAAAAAGCATCAAATCCCTATGAAAACAGCCTATATGGTATCAATATCAGTCAGAAACGTTTATTCCAGTGTACTACAAGGATCATTTTGTTCATAAAGTTTGGAACCTCAGAGCGTCAGAACCAGTAAATTAAGGTTGGGATTGGATTGCAATTATGTCAACAAATCATAGCCCCTTTTCCCAAGCTCCACATGCAAATCGTCCCTGCACCCACTTCGCTTCTCTTCATTGAATGGGCTCAGTTGTTTCATTGCCCCCAAACACGTTCAAGGGATCACAGGCTTGTGCCTCCACAGCCAGAGTGTTATGGTTTGCATGCCATGCTGAAGGACCCTAGTATTTGATCGGAATAGGTGCTTGGAGTTTGTCGGTCCCCAAATAGTTTAAGTCTACACCAATAACGCTAGCTTGGTGTACAACGACTGGTGGTGGAGAGTATAACAAGAGATACTGCAATATAATGACCTCTCTGGTATAACCTAGCTAACGACGCTAGATAATATAATTTCTGGTTATGTAGGTAGCTATCTTTTGATAAAACGAGGCAAGCTAGCTAATGTTAGCGTACGTTATCATAGCTAGGTAACTAGCTAAGTAGCTACATCATTACCATTTACTTAGATTGTAGCTCATACACATTTATTGTGTATTGTCTAGATACTGCTGGTTATGTAATGTTATCATTTGATAATGCTAGCGAGGCAGGCTAGCTGCTCACCAACAGTTGTCGATGTGGAGACCATCATTTGGTAGATTTTACCTGACCAGTTCAAACTTCAACAAAGGATAGGTGATATTTGACAAACAAACATATGCTAACTGCCATTGGTAATAGAACAGAGACTATCTGTGTATGTGTTCACATAAATATGTATGGAGCCAGCAAGATGCTGTGATGAAGTCCAGACTGACAGACAGGCTTGATACTGATGTCTCTAAATGGAGAGAGACCTGGCACTCGGCATTACAATTTTACTAGACACAACTTTTACTTGCATTGTCTTTTTTTAAATGATTGAATTGAATGGTATCAGTCAATATAAAGAGGGAGAAACCCTGTGTATTCTGCACCAGGATCAGGGAACTCCTGTTGTATACGGGACACCACACAGGAAGGTATGACAACTCTGACATGTTACCATGGTAACCCCATTACCACCACACAGGAAGGTATGACCACTGACACATTACCATGGTAACCCCAATACCAACACACAGGAAGGTATGATCACTCTGACATGTTACCATGGTAACCCCATTACCACCACACAGGAAGGTATGACCACTGACACATTACCATGGTGACCCCAATACCAACACACAGGAAGGTATGATCACTCTGACATGTTACCATGGTAACCACATTACCACCACACAGGAATGTATGACCACTGACACGTTACCATGGTAACCCCATTACCAACACACAGGAAGGTATGACCACTCTGACATGTTTTCCAAGGTAGGCCCATTACCACCAGACAAAATGCCGATAGGCTCAGTATCTGTATCGTCTGGGAAAGACAATGAACGATGAAAGGTGCACATTGCTGTATTAGCAGAACACTGCTTCTATGGTACTATGTAAAGGGTTGTTTATTATACATGGACCTGTTACTACATCTGAACGTTATCAAAACACTTAGTATAGAATATCTACATCAATTCAGCAGTTGCATTCTTCTCATATTACCTATTCAAATCTTCCTCAGGTATCTCACCATTCATCTGCCTGTAGTTATTGAACTCAACCTGCAGAAGGTTTGTTTATTGTGATTGAGTGGGGGGAAACAGCTGCTGGCAAGGTTCTGACAAATGTGTGTGTCTTGGTGGTGGCAAGGACACACCCAAGAAACACCTACAACAAACCACACCCCCAAGTCAACTCACGCTTTGCTTTAGTCATGGCTGCCAGCATTTCTTGAGTAGCAAGCCAAAAAAACGAGGCCAAATCAGCAGGGTCAGCTCCCCTTCAAATTAAACACAGTATCATTATAGCATTAATGTGCAGGCTATCATTCATTTTTAAGTAATCTGTGTGAAAAATAGTGAGTCGAATTTGATGGCGAATTAGATGGTCTGATGGCAGCTCTCAATCTGATACCTCCTGGGGACTAATCGATCTCTCTCCAGACCCTGTCCTCCAACGCCCCTTTGCTGTAGGGTGCTAGGTCCCACACTAGCACACTGGTGAAGGACACACATCCTAAATGAAGTGCTGTGGAAATCAAGTCTGCCCTCCTGTGAAGTGTTCCACTTGCATTGAGCTTAATTCTGCCCACTCATTTGATTTCATTCTCCCCCATCTACCTATCATGCTAAATAAGTAACTTTGCAGAATGCAATTGTGACAGTGTTTGAGACAGGGAGTGACACTCGGCAAAGGCTGGTGTGTTAGGAATAGAGATTTGTTCTGGCCACTTCCTGTATTCCTGGGCACTTCCTGTATTCCTGGTGCGTGTTGAGATAGTCCGATATGTGCATGCACTTGCACATAGTATATACACTGAGTACGCTAAACCATAAAAACACATGATCTCTCCAATGACATAGACTGACCAGGTGAATCCAGGTGAAAGCTATGATCCCTTGTTGATGTCACATAATTCCGCTTCAATCAGTGTAGATGAAGGGGAGGAGACAAGTTAAGTTAAGTTAAGACTTGAGACAATTGAGACATGGATTGTGTATGTGTGTCATTCAGAGGGTGAATGGGTAAGACAAAAGATTAAAGTGCCATTGGTAGTAGGTGCCAGGCGCTCCAGGCGCACCGGTTTGTGTCAAGAACTGCAATGCTGCTGGGTTTTTCCCGCTCAACAGTTTCCCATATGTATCAAGAATGGTCCACCACCCAAAGGACATCCAGCCAACTTGACACAACTCTGGGAAGAATTGGAGTCAACATGGGCCAGCATCCCTGCGGAACGCTTTCAACACTTTGTAGAGTCCCTGCCCTCACGAATTGAAGCTGTTCTGAGTGAAAAAAGTAAAAAGTAGTTTTGTAAACTCAGTGTATCTCCACTACACACTCACATACACACATCTTACTCTGAGATTAAGAGATTTGTCATCACATTTCTCATACACAGCATAAATCAAGACAGCAGCAGGCAGGTTGGCACAGTGGGTAGACTGGCACAGTATGCAGTGTGTGCCAGCTCAGTGACCCATCATCTCAGCCTACTACGTAAGCAGGCATCTTACACACACCTTCTGCTCTGGGCGTTCCCCCTCAAGGGGCCAGGGTTCCGGTCTAGAAGCATGGTTTCGACTGCTCCTACAGTCTTGCATCTGTGCTGCAGTTTAACTGATGCCCGGCCCAGAAAGGCCATTTCCATAGACGGCCACATGGAGAAGTCAGATTTGAAAACTCCTATTGCCTTTGTGCACAAAACAATGAGTTATTCAAATAATTGCCACTGAGACAAAAAAAATGGCATCACTCACTGCCGAAGATATTAACATTTTATATTCATCCAATGTCTGCCTTGATTTTGGATGATGTGATGACGTCATTGCTACTGCCACTTCTCACTGTGAGCACTGAGTGCTAGTGCACATGTGATGTTGGTCTGTATAAACCGTACGAAACCCGGATATAGATGGACTATGAATCGGCATGCACAAACTTGAGTAGATTACTTTGAAAACAATGGTCGGATATCTTTGGCGCAGTCTCCAGTTCTTATTGTACCTCAGTGGGTCCCACTCTCAGAAAAGACCGAAAGGAAGAGAGGGAGAGAGAAGGAGAGAAAGGAGACCTAGTGTTAATTCTCTCTCTCTCTCTCTCTCTCTCTCTCGCTCTCTCTCTCTCTCTCTCTCTCTTTCTATCTATCTCTCTCTCTTTCTATCTCTCTCCCTAGCTCTCTCTCTCCCTAGCTCTCTCTCTCTCCCTAGCTCTCTGTCTCTATCCCTAGCTCTCTGTCTCTATCCCTAACTCTCTCTCTCCCTAGCTCTCTCTCTCGCCCTAGCTCTCTCTCTCCCTAGTTCTCTCCCTAACTCTCTCTCCCTAGCTCTCTCTCTCCCCCTAGCTCTCTGTCTCTCTCCCTAACTCTCTCTCTCCCTAGCTCTCTGCCTCTCTCCCTAGCTCCTTGTCTCTATCCCTAACTCTCTCTCGCCCTAGCTCTCTCTCTCCCTAGCTCTCTCCCTAACTCTCTCTCTCGCCCTAGCTCTCGCTCTCTCGCTCTCTCTTTCTCCCTCTCTCTCTTTCTGCCTCTCTCTATCTCTCTCTCTCCCTAGCCCCCCCCCCTCTAGCATTTATGTAAGGCAAAGTCCCATAAGATGTGGGAGTTCATGGGACTGGCCTGACATTGGGATAAAACCCACATAGCCTGCTTCCTGGCAGAACACTGCCATACCAGAGAGTTCAGTTCCCCACTCATTGAGAAAGGTCACCTGGCTGTGGATGGCTTCACCCAGACGTACAGGAGAAGGACGACGAGGGAGGAAGGGAAGGGGGGGGTGTACCTGGGTTCCACTTTCTACACAGTCTAGCTTTACCACGGCCCTTAACTGGCCCCAGGCGAAAGCCAAAACTGAGCCCACTCCCGCTGTATCTTTGTTCAGTGGGTCCAGTTAAGGTTCCCCTAAGTGAGGTCCCAGGCTCAGCATATGATACCGGGTATTGTTGTGAGGGGAGCTGTCCATTGAGACATCAGAAACTCTAGATTCTGAGGTGTTCCAAGGTGTTGGGATTCCGCTCACACCTGCCATCGCTTTGTTCTATGGCATTTCAGCTGCAACAGAGGGCCATTCTTACGGACCCCTATTCAATTATTTGATCAACATTATTTGAATGTGATACCACAGGGACCTATACGTCTGTGAATTGAAATGAAAGTTAATATTGGACAATGTCTCTGTCTCTGGACTTGCTTTTCATTGGGAGATGTGACTGTATGGAGACAGGGCCAGCCTTCTCCTGTTCTAACATGTGATCACTTATGTAAACATTATAGTTGCAGGGAGTCATATCAAATGTGATCACCTACACTATGGTTATACAGTATTGATATTAGGGCTGTGACAATACCAGTAATGCATTTTTCCATGGCAAAAATAAAAACACAAAGCAGACAAAACTCTTTGGTCCTTTAAAAACCTACAGCAGGTAAAATATTATGTGCTGTAGCTTGGAAAATAAATACATGTGACCCTGGATGACAACATAATGAGGTTTGTTTCCAACATTAGGGCTGTTTTCCTAAACAAGTTAAATCCACTTCCACAACAGAGAATACCGGACCTATTTTCTCTCCATATCCCCGGATTCCTACTGCAAACTCTGAACCTTTTCACCTGGATCACCACAGCTAGCTAGCTGCAACCCGAGTGACTATTCCTGGTTTAACGTCACGTCCCTGTCCCGAAGCTAGCATCAATTAGCCTGGAGCTAGTCCCATATCCTGGCTAGAAGAAGAAGCCCGACAGCCACTCCTGGGCAATAATACCCTTTTTGCCAACTGGCCCAGACCCCCTTCTACTGCCAGTATGGGGCACAGAAACCCCGCTGATCCTTCACAACTGGACTACCGACAAAATCTTCTCGAGGGTGTACTCAAACTGGCTCCGCGGCCAGCACGCTAACGTTAGCTGTCTAGAGCACACCGGACTGTTAGCTTAAGAGGCCCATCAGACAAATTCTTCGGCCACTATACCTATTTTGCCAATTGGCCTGGTTTACCACATGGAGCCCTGCTGATCCACCTGCAGACATATTCAGCACGAGGAGCCCACAACAGACTTTCTTCCGTCGCGACGTCCTTCTAAGGCCCTGCTGCTATCCCCGGCCCTTTAGCTGCCTGAAGCCACTCACTGGACTCCCATGATTACTCGGCTACGCATGCCTCTCCCTAACACCAATATGCCTTGACCATTGCTGTTTTGGTTAGTATTTATTGTCTTATTTCACTGTAGAGCCTCAGGCCCTGCACAATACGCCTTAGTGAACACTTGAATTCCTCCTCCAACACATTCAGTGACATCACCTGGTTTAAATTATATTCCTAGAGACAACATATCTTTCATCGTCACTCTATGAACAGGTTTACCCTAACTGTATTCACATTCTACCATACCTTTGTCTGTACATTATGCCTTGAATCTTTTTTACCGTGCCCAGAAATCTGTTCCCTTTACTCTCTGTTCTAAACGTATTAGGCGTCCAGTTATTTTATCCTTTAGCCGTACCCTTATCCTACTACTCCTCTGTTCCTCTGGTGATGTGGAGGTTAACCCAGGTCCTGCAGTGCCTAGCTACACTCCCATACCCCAGGCACATTCATTTGTTGACTTCTGTAACCATAAAAGCCTTGGTTTCATGCATGTTCACATTAGAAGCCTCCTCCCTAAGTTTGTTTTATTCACTGCCTTAGCACACTCTGCCAACCCGGATCTCCTATCCATGTCTGAATCCTGGCTCAGGAAGACTACTAAAAACCCTGAAATTTCCATCCTTAACTATAACATTTTCCGACAAGATAGAACTGCCACAGGGGGAGGAGTTGCAATCTACTGCAGAGATAGCCTGCAGAGTTCTGTCTAACTATCCAGGTCTGTTCCCAAACAATTTGAGCTTCTACTTTTAAGAATCCACCTTTCCAGAAGTCTCTCACCGTTGCCGCTTGCTATAGGCCACCCTCTGCCCCCAGCTGTGCCCTGGACACCATACGTGAACTGATTGCCTGGCCCCCATCTATCTTCAGAGCACGTGTTGCTTGGTGACCTAAACTGGGGCATGCTTAAAACCCTGCCCATACTACATTCTACGCTTGATGCCCTCAATCTCACACAAATTATCAATGAACCTAAGAGGTACAACCCCAAATCTATAAACATGGGCACCCTGATAGATATAATCCTAACCAACTTGCCCTCCAAATACACCTCTGCTGTTTTCAACCAAGATCTCAGCGATCACTGCCTCATTGCCTGCATCCGTAATGGGTCCGCGGTCAAAAGACCACCCCTCATCACTGTCAAACGCTCCCTAAAACACTTCAGTGAGCAGGCCTTTCTAATCGACCTGGCCCGGGTATCCTGGAAGGATAATGACCTCTTTCCGTTAGTAGAGGATGCTTGGTTATTCTTTAAAAGTACTTTCCTCACCATTGTAAATAAGCATTTCAAAAAAAATTGATCCAGGAACAGATATAGCCCTTGGTTCACTCCAGACCTGACTGCCCTTGACCAACACAAAAACATCCTGTGGCGTACTGCACTAGCCACAAATAGCCCCCACGATATGCAACTTTTCAGGGAAGTTAAGAACCAATATACACAGACAGTTGGGACAGCTAAGGCTAGCATTTTCAAGCAGAAATTTGCATCCTGTAGCACAAACTCAAAAAAGTTCTGGGACACTGTAAAGTCCATGGAGAATAAGAGCACCCCCTCCAAGCTAAGCTGCCCACTGCACTGAGGCTAGGAAACACTGTCACCTCTGATAAATCCACTATAATTGAGAATTTCAATAAGCATTTTTCTACGGCCATACTTTCCACCTGCCGGGCTAGACAATCTGGACCCTCTCTTTTAAAAATTATCCTCCGAAATTGTTGCAACCCCTATCACTAGCCTGTTCAACCTCTCTTTCGTATTGTGTGAGATACCAAAGATTGGAAAGCTGCCGCTGTCATCCCCCTCTTCAAAGGGGATGACACTCTAGACCCAAACTGCTACAGAACTATATATATCCTACCCTGCCTTTCTAAGGTCTTTGAAAGCCAAGTTAAAGCTAGGGGGCAGAATTTTCACTTTTGGATAAATAGCGTGCCCGATTTCAACTTCCTGCTACTCATGCCAAGAATATAAGATATGCATATTATTAGTAGATTTGGATAGAAAACACTCTAAAGTTTCTAAAACTGTTTGAATCATGTCTGTGAGTATAACAGAACTTCTGTAGCAGGCAAAACCCAGAGGGCTAACTGTTCAGAATTTTTTTCTCTTCCCCTCTCTGTTCCCTTTATTGTCGTTGCCATGGGCTATTTCATAAGAACCTATTTTCAGTTCCTACCGCTTCCACTGGATGTCGCCAATCTTTGGAATTTGGTTGAGGTTATTCCTTTGTGCAATGAAGAAGTAGGCCAACTAGGAACTGGGGACACTCTTGTGAGTTGCGCAAGACGTGAAAAGCAGCTTTGGTTTGTTTTCTTTCCTGTATTGAATACAGATTGCTCCGTCTACAATTTGATCGATTATTAACGCTTAAAAAGATTATTAGCGCTTTATAAATGGACATTTTGGATATGTACATGTATGGACGGAATTAATCGAACAAAAGGACCAATTGTGATGTTTATGGGACATATTGGAGTGCCAACAAAAGAAGCTCATCAAAGGTAATGCATGTTTTATATTTTATTTCAGCGTTTTGTGTAGCGCCTGCAGGGTCATAATATGCTAGCTCCTTTGTTCACTGCTGGTGCAGATATTGCAGGCCATCAGATAATAGCTTCTTATGCTTTTGCCAAAAAGCATTTTTAAAATCTGACATGTTGGCTGGATTCACAACGAGTGTAGCTTTAATTGAGTATCTTACATGTGTGATTTAATGAAAGTTTGAATTTTATAGCATTTTATTTGAATCTGGCGCACTGTATTTCCCCCTGGCAATTGGCCAGTTGAGACATTTGCGTCCCGCCTATCCTTAAGAGGTTTTAACAAACAGATTACCGACCATTTCGAATCCCACCGTACCTTCTCCGCTATGCAATCTGGTTTCAGAGCTGGTCATGGGTGCACCTCAGCCACGCTCAAGGTCCTAAATGATATCATAACCGCCATCGATAAGAGACATTACTGTGCAGCCGTATTCATCGACCTGGCCAAGGCTTTCGACTCTGTCAATCACCACATTCTTATTGGCCAACTCAACAGCCTTGGTTTCTCAAATGACTGCCTAGCCTGGTTTACCAACTACTTCTCTGATAGAGTTCAGTGTGTCAAATCGGAGGGCCTGTTGTCCAGACCTCTGGCAGTCTCTATGGGGGTGCCACAGGGTTCAATTCTCAGGCCGACTCTCTTCTCTGTATACATCAATGATGTCGCTCTTGCTGTTGGTAATTCTCTGATCCACTTCTATGCAGACGACACCATTCTGTATTCTTATGGCCCTTCGTTGGACACTGTGTTGACTAACCTCGTCGCCAAACCCACTGGCTCCAGGTCATCTACAAGCCTCTGCTAGGTAAAGCCCCGCCTTACCTCAGCTCACTGGTCACCATAGCAGCACCCACTCGTAGCACGCACTCCAGCAGGTATATCTCACTGGTCACTCCCAAAGCCAATTCTTCCTTTGGCTGCCTTTCCTTCCAGTTCTCTGCGGCCAATGACTGGAACGAACTGCAAAAATCACTGAAGCTGGAGACTCAAATCTCCCTCACTAGCTTTAAGCACCTGCTGTCAGAGCAGCTCACAGATCACTGCACCTGTACATGACCAATCTGTAAAGAGCCCATCCAACTACCTCATCCCCATACTGTATTTATTTATTTATCTAGCTCCTTTGCACTCCAGTATCTCTACTTGCACATTCATTTTCTGCACATCTACCATTCCAGTGTTTAATTGCTATATTGTAATTACTTCGCCACCATGGACTATTTATTGCCTAAACTCCCTCATCTTACCTCATTTGCACTCACTGTATATAGACTTTTTTCTTCTCTTTTTTTTCTACTGTTTTACTGACTGTATGTTTTGTTTTTTCCATGTGTAACACTGTTGTTGTATATGTCGAACTGCTCTGCTTTATCTTGGCCTGGTCGCAGTTACAAATGAGAACTTGTTCTCAACTAGCCTACCTGGTTAAATAAAGGTGAAATAAAAATAAATTAAAAAAAGATGCAGACACAGAAGGCGGATAGCACGAGTCTCAGAGTTTTTTATAGTTCAAGGGGCAAAGAGTTGTTATCCACATCAGAGTCAGGTAGGTACAGAATGGCAGGCAGGATCAGGATCAGGACAGGCAGAAGCACAGGAAACATGGGAACACGCTCGTAGGACTTGACGGGACAAGACGAACTGGCAACAGATAAACAGAAAACACGGCTATAAAGACACAAGGGATAATGTGGTGAGATGGGAGACACTTGTTGTGCGGTGGAGACAAGCACAAAGACAGGTGAAACAGATCAGGGTGTGACACTGTGTGTGTGTGTTTCAGATTGTGTGTATATGTGTGTGTTTCCGTGTATGTGTCTGTGTGTGTTTCAGTGTTTGTGTGTTTCAGTGTATGCATGTGTGTGTGTTTCAGTGTATGTGTGTCTGTGTGTGTGTGTATGTATGTGTATGTGTGTGCATGTATTTCAGTTTATGCATGTGTGTTTGTTTCAGTGTCTCTTTGTCAGTTTGTATTTCAGTGTATGTGCCCGTGTGTGTGTGTTTCAGCGTATGTACGTGTGTTTCAGTGTCTGTTAGTTTCAATGTATGTATGTGTGTGTGTTTCAGTGTATGTGTGTCTGTGTGTGTGTTTCAGTGTCTGTGTGTCTGTGTGTGTGTTTTAGTGTCTGTGTATCTGTGTTTCAGTGTATTTACAGTTGAAGTCGGAAGTTTACATACACCTTAGCCAAATACATTTAAACTCAGTTTTTCACAATTCCTGACATTTAATCCTAATAAGAATTTCCTGTCTTCGGTCAGTTAGGATCACCACTTTATTTTAAGAATGTGAAATGTCTGAATATTAGCTTTTATTTCTTTCATCACATTCCCAGTGTGTCAGAAGTTAACAAACACTCAATTAGTATTTGGTAGCATTGCCTTTACATTGTTTAACTTTAAATTGTTTAACTATCCCACAATAAGTTGGGTGAATTCTGGCCCATTCCTCCTGACAGAGCTGGTGTACCTGAGTCAGGTTTGAAGGCCTCCTTGCTCGTACACGCTTTTTCAGTTCTGCCCACACATTTTCTATGGTATTGAGGTCAGGGCTTTGTGATGGCTACTTCGATACCTTGACTTTGTTGTCATTTTGCCACAACTTTGGAAGTATGCTTGGGATTATTGTCCATTTGGAAGACCCATTTGCGAAGAGGCTTTATCTTTCTGACTGATGTCTTGAAATGTTGCTTCAACATATACATATCATTTCCCTTCCTCATGATGGCATCTATTTTGAGAAGTGCACCAGTCCCTCCTGCAGCAAAGGAACCCCACAACATGATGCTGCCACTCCCGTGCTTCACAGTTGGGATTGTATTCTTCGGCTTCCACCTTTTCATTATGGTCAAACAGTTCTATCTTTATTTTATCAAACCAGAGGACTATTCTCTAAAAAGTACGATCTTTGTCCCCATGTGCACTTGCAAACTGTTGTCTGGCTTCTTTATGGTGGTTTTGGAGCATAACCTGAACGGCCTTTCAGGTTATGTCGATATAGGACTCGTTTTACTGTGGATATAGATACTTGTGTACCTGTTTCTTCCAGCATCTTCACAAGGTCCTTTGCTGATGTTCTGGGATTGATTTCCACTTTTCGCAACAAAGTACGTTAGTGTTTAGGATACAGAATGCGTCTTCTTCCTGAGCAGTATGACGGCTGCATGGTCCCATGGTGTTTATACTTGTGTACTATTGTTTGTACAGATGAATGTGGTACCTTCAGGCGTTTGGAAATTGCGCCCAAGGATGAAACAGACTTGTAGAGGTCTACAATATTTAGGTCTTGGCTGATTTCTTTTGATTTTCCCATGATGTCAAGCAAAGAGGCACTGAGTTTGAAGGTAGACCTTGAAATATATCCACAGGTACACCTCAAATTGACTCAAATTATGTCAATTAACATATCAGAAGCTTCTAAAGCCATGACATCATTTTCTGGAATTTTCCAAGCTGTTTAAAGGCACAGTCAACTTAGTGTATGTAAACTTCTGACCCACTGGAATTGTGAAACAATTAATTATAAGTGAAATAATATGTCTGAGAAGAATTGTTCCGAATTTAACTGTATGTGTGTGTATTTCAGTGTCTGTGTTTCAGTGTCTGTGTTTGTGTTTCAGTGTGTGTGTGTTTCAGTGTGTGTGTCTGTGTGTGTGTGTTTCAGTGTATGTATGTGTGTGTGTTTCAGTGTTTGTGTGTCTGTGTATCTGTGTTTGTAGGCCAGCACATTGTATACTGTATTCGACCACCCATTGTCTCCATTTTCACACAGCAAAAAAACAAACAAATCAAATCTGTTCCTAAATGTGACACGTGTGCAGCTTGAGCTTGGCGCCTGGCTGAGCACAACTTGTTTGAATGTCATATTTATCCCAGTGTTTGTATTTTGTCAGAAAATGTACTTCCTCAGAGTTTTCAGCAGAGCCGAGCATATGGCCGGCACTCTCTGGAGATGACAGCCTATCGGAGCGGGAGCTCGCCGATGCCACTGCCCTGCTCTGG
Source organism: Oncorhynchus clarkii lewisi (assembly GCF_045791955.1). Taxonomy (NCBI): domain Eukaryota; kingdom Metazoa; phylum Chordata; class Actinopteri; order Salmoniformes; family Salmonidae; genus Oncorhynchus; species Oncorhynchus clarkii. The sequence goes on from NC_092152.1 coordinate 13,425,898, forward strand.
CGGCAGATGCTCTGGGCTTCTCCGCGATTAAGTGGAGATCATCACTGTTTTCTTTGAGCACCGCTGTGCCTTGTAGTCTGAAGTGTTCTGCTAATCACTGCCTGCCTTCCAAGCAAGCTGCCAAAGCACTCATTAAGTTTGAATCTCCCACTTGCCACTTGCTCTACTCGCATGACAGCACCTCGCCACCTTTTCTGCCTGAGCGGAAGGCTTTGTTGTTGCCTATGTTTACCAGAGAAACGTGGCAAGAGGAAAATGGGTCTCTGTATGTTTGCTTTATTTGCCCCTCTATGTCTTTTTCCTGCAGTGTTGAGTGCAGTAAGTGTTGGTTGTTGTGTTCGCTACCGACAATGCTTGCTCTTGTGTGTCTGTGTGTGTGCTACTCGGTGTGAGTGCGTGTTACTTGTATGTTTGTGTGTGTGTGTGTGTGTGTGCTAGTCGCTGTGTGTGTGTGTTCTAGTTGGTGTGTGTGATATGGAGAGAGAGAGCTCCTGAAGCGCTGAACGCTGCCATGCGGTATGGGCCTCGGAGGGGAGAGAAGTCCTTTCTACACTCATCTGTTCAGCTTTTAGAGCGCCTCCTTCCTGCACTTTATTAACACCGCTAGTTACAGTCAGCAGTTAAATGTCAAACGTCTCTTCACCGAGGCTTAGAGAGAAGAATTCCTCTACTGTGTGGTTGGGCATAGTTTTTTTTAATATGCAATATTTGTTTATGCAGGACGCAGGCACACAATCCCACTTTGGTCACAAGAACATATGAGAAATTGATAAAGTTCTCTGTCTTCCCTCAGTTATAATAAGGGGGTTAGCCTACAGTAGTTGTGTTGTACATTTCTCCTGCCCTGGCGAACAGACATTGACATTTAACAAGTATATGACATGCTGTAACACTGACTGATCTTGATTTTGAACAGAAATAATAATATGGTTAGTGTCTCTCAGCATGCTGGTAAATACAATTAGATGTGTTCTTTCATGCTAATCTCCCGGTAGCGAGGAAGTACCTTGGTTCTCCACATGCCCCTTAATGCCTCCATTCTTCTAAAGAACCCATCCAAAATAACCTATTTGAAACACACCCACACACCCACCATGCTTAGCGTTTCTGAAACACTGCTATTTTGTTAAACATGATATGCTTATCCTACCACAGCAATCATTCCTCCACAATAGCCGGATGGCATTAGTGCGACTTTGAATGCATTTGCATGGCTAAGCAATAACACGCACCTTGTAAATTAAGAAGGTGATACCATTTATTGTAGATTGGATTTCCTGGTGAAAGCTGCAGTACTGTATGTGAACTACCCCGCCTTCCCTTTTCTCTCTCTCCTCCTATAGTAGCTCTCTCTCTCTCTCTCCATCTCTGTTTCCCTGGTTCTCTCTCTCTCCTCCTATATTAGCTCTCTCTCTCTCTCTCTCCATCTCCGTTTCCCTGGTTCTCTCTCTCTCCTCCTACAGTAGCTTTCTCTCTCTCCATCTCTGTCTCCCTGGTTCTCTCTCTTCTCCTACAGTAGCGTTCTCTCTCTCTCCATCTCCGTTTCCCTGGTTCTCTCTCTCTCCTCCTACAGTAGCTTTCTCTCTCTCCATCTCTGTCTCCCTGGTTCTCTCTCTTCTCCTACAGTAGCGTTCTCTCTCTCTCCATCTCCGTTTCCCTGGTTCTCTCTCTCTCCTCCTACAGTAGCTTTCTCTCTCTCTCCATCTCTGTCTCCCTGGTATTCTCTCTCTTATCCTACAGTAGCGTTCTCTCTCTCTCCATCTCTGTCTCCCTGGTTCTCTCTCTCCTCCTACAGTAGCTTTCTCTCTCTCTCCATCTCCGTTTCCCTGGTTCTCTCTTCTCCTACAGTAGCTTTCTCTCTCTCCATCTGCGTTTCCCTGGTTCTCTCTCTCTCCTCCTACAGTAGCTTTCTCTCTCTCTCCATCTCTGTCTCCCTGGTTTTCTCTCTCTTCTCCTACAGTAGCGTTCTCTCTCTCTCCATCTCTGTCTCCCTGGTTCTCTCTCTCTCCTCCTACAGTAGCTTTCTCTCTCTCTCCATCTCCGTTTCCCTGGTTCTCTCTTCTCCTACAGTAGCTTTCTCTCTCTCCATCTGCGTTTCCCTGGTTCTCTCTCTTCTCCTACAGTAGCTTTCTCTCTCTTCTCCTACAGTAGCTCTCCCTCTCCCTTGTTTTCTCTCTCTCCTCCTACAGTAGCTTTCCCTCCCTCCCCACCTCCCTCTCTCTCCCTCTCCCTTGTTCTCTCTCTCTCTCTCTAACACACACACATTTTGTGGTGGTATCTGTCCCAGTGGTGCTTGACAGAAGCCCTGATTGGTGCCAGACCCCTCTTTTTGAATATGCAGATATCCTTTATTGAAAACTGGCTCGTTAAGTGCATGTTACTGCCAAAATAGCATTTGTTCCTCTCAATCAATTATAATGAAATTGGTTTGCATTGTCGGTTGAGGTTGTTTTGTGACTTGTTGAAGTGGATTTTAAATTAGATTGACTCGGATGGGGGGTATGGGAGTAGATTGACAGCTGGCATCAAAATTTGTACACCCAGATGTCAGATACAGTATATTAAAAAAGACTAAATCGTTTTTATTATATTTCAATTTTATTTGGTATATCAGTTGTATTTCATCCTCACTTTTGGCATGATCTAAACCTAATGAATTTTGTTTCACATGCTCGTGGGAGGGGATGTGCAGTGCTTGAAGGAAGAAATTCCTTGTCAAGACCAGCCATGGGAAAATAAGTCGGTTTGATTTCAAACTTACACTAAAGGGTGTGGGTAGCAGAAGCGCTCGGCATGCTTCGGTAGTGATGCGTTTGAGTCGAACACTGACCACCGGTGTGCCAGTACTGTAGTCCTCATTTGAGCTCCCTCACGAGACCTGCCGGTGGAGGTGGTGCTACCTCACTCAGACTGACACTGCAGCCTTATTACGCAGCCTATGACTAACACAAGCCTGGTTCTGGACCCTCCCACTGGGCTGGGGTGGGAGGGAGAGGGCAGGAGAGGCCTGGCAGGCAGACAGGCATTCAGGTGATCAGCCATATACAGTATACTTATTTAACTGTCACTAAACAGAAAGGCAGTATAGTGGGGAAGTGGGACCCACACTATCTATCTCCCCATGAGGAGCTAAGAGAAACCGTTGTTCATCCCTGTTCAGATCCTCTCAAGCTTGGCCTCTGGTGTGTAACTTGTGGGGGGTCATGACCCCCTAAATAACATGAGAGCCGGACACTCTAGGAGCTCAGATGCACTATTAGATGCAAAAACTCGATATCACGAGTCACTTTAAATAATGCCACTTTAATAATGTTTACATATCCTACATTACTTATCTCATATGTATATACTGTATTTTATACGATCTATTGCATCTTGCCTATGCTGCATGGCCATCGCGCATCTGTATATTTATATGTACATATCGTTATTTCATCCTCTTGTGTGTGTAAGGTAGCCGTTGTGAATTTGTTAGATATTACTGCACTGTCAGAACTAGAAGAATTTCGCTACACTCGCCTAACATCAGTTAGAATTCACAGAATGCACAGAACAAAGCAGCAAGGATTGGTTTAAGGTGGAGATATGGTTCTTCTGTTGTAGTCATGTACAATGTTCTTGGTTGGTCATCAATCGATAAGATAATTGAAAGGAACATGCTTATTTTATTTCATAATATACATCATTTAAAACGGCCAAGTTCTATTCACAACGGTATTCAGTTGGTAAGAGACAGACATTCAGTAAATACTAGGAATAGATTGTCCACCATCTATGCGTTGTCTAGACAGAAAAGAGAAATAGGCAAAAGAACATTTCGATTTAGAGCAATAAATACATTGAATAAATTAACAGAGCAAACCAGAAACCTTTCAATATATACATTTTTACATTATTTTAAAATGATTTAAATATAATACATAGAAATGTTGTGGGACTAAAGTAGATGAAGAATCAATATTTTTTTAGATTGAGTATTTATTGGGTCATTATGTTAGTATATTATGTAGGTTTGTAATAGTGTGTTATATGTGGAAATGTGTTCGTATTATAAATTGTATTTTAATGTTTAAGGACTCTTGGAATATTAGTCCAAATGGGAACTAAAATAGATCCAAGTCAAATCAAATCAAACATCTGCTAACCATGTGTATGTGACCAGTAAAATTATATTTGACTTTATTTGGTTTGCGGAGGGAAAAAAATTTGAGCAAGGCTTCTAAGGGGAACGAAGACGTCAATATCTCCTCTCTTTCTCTCTCCTCTCTCTTCTTAACAAACCGTCAAATCTGTGAGTTAACTTGGAACAAATAAAATACTACAGTCAAATTGAACATGGTAAATTCATAATCACTAATAAGAATGATATAGAAAGTGATGTTTCTTCAAGTGGATTTTTTTTGCGAAGTGATGAAATGCGCATTTCAGATAATATATTGGCGTCTTTGGTAGTATTATAAACCTTTAGCTGTGAGCAGCAATGAACGGGGTTCACAGGATGACAGAAAGGACAAAAGATCAGTTGGATAACAAATCAAGCACTCTATCACGAAGGAACTATCTTCCTTTATGTGCAATCAATGAAAGCATTACCATGTTTATCTCTCAATACCATAAGGTTGATGATGCAAGTCAAGTTTAGTCTAGTGGTGTAGATTGGCTATTTTTGAATGCAGCACGTAATCCTTCTTAAAGTCATTACTTAATGTGGTATTTCACAAACTCAGTCCTGGGGACCCAAAGTGGTGAACATTTAGGTTTTTGTCGATTCAAATAATCAAAGCTTGTTGATGAGTTGATTGTTTGAATCAGCTATGTACTGCTAGGGCAAAAATAAAATTGTGCACCCCTTGGGGTCCCCAGGCTGGAGTTTGAGAAACGCTGGCTTATTGTATTGAGTTTATATACTAATTCTGGGGAAAATTTGGTTTATGGTTTATGTTAAGATTAGTGAAATATTTTCAGAATTAGTGTAATGGTATATTGCTGTCATCTTTGAATTGTGGGACTTTATTCTGTTGAAATCTGTTTGTGTAAATTATTTAAATCTCAGTTGGTACACTCCACATTAGTGTTCAAAAAATACTTCTATACACTCTCACAGCTGTAACATGCTGACTGTGCAAGCGGCAGAACTTCCAGTTTCTAAATTTCACTACGTTCAGACCACATAATAGGGCAACAATATGGAATTATACAGATCTACTAATCATGATATTTTAGATTGGGTCTTTGCATAATTTGTATCTAATAATGAGGCTATATACCGAGTACCAGTATTGAGTCAGTGTGTGTGTGTGTGTGTGGAGGGGGGTTTATAGGTTAGTCAAGGTAATTGAGGTATTGTAAATGTAGGTAGGGGTAAAGTGACTATGCATTACTAATAAGCAGCAAGTAGCTGCAGCATAAAAAAGAGGGGGTCAATGGAAATAGTCCTGGTAGCCATTTAGTCCTGGTAGCCATTTAGTCCTGGTAGCCAACTGTTCAGCAGTTTTATGGCTTGGGGGTAGACAGTGTTAAGGAGTCTTATGAAACTAGACTTCGGAACCACTTGCTATGCGGTAGCAGAGAGAACAGTTAATGACTAGGGTGGCTGGAGTCTTTGACAATTTTAGGGCCTTCCTCTGATACCGCCTGGTATAGAGGTCCTGGATGGCAGGACGCTTGGCCCCAGTGTTGTACTTGTCCATACGCACTACCCTCTGTAGTGCATTGCAGTCAAATGCCGAGCAGTTGCCATACCAGTCAGGGATGCAACCATTCAGGATGCTCTTGATGGTGCAGATATAGAACCTTTTGAGGATCTGAGGACCCATGACAAATCTTTTCAGTCTCCTGAAGAGGAATAAGCATTGCCGTGCCCTCTTCATGACTGTGTATGGACCATGATAGCTTGTTGGTGATGTGGACTCCAAGGAAGTTGAATCTCTCGACCTGCTCCACTACAGCCCTGTCGATGTGAATGGGGTTGTGCTCTACCCTCCTTTTCCTGTAGTCCATGATCAACTCCTTTGTCTTGCTGACGTTGAGGGAAAGGTTGTTGTCCTGGCACCACATTGCTGTTTCATCATTGTCAGTGATCAGGGCTACCACCGTTGTGTTGTCGGCAAACTTGATGATGGAGTTGGAGTCGTGCTTGGCTAAGCACGCACCCCTGAGGAGCGCCCGTGTTAAGGATCAGCGTGGCAAATGTGTTGTTACCTACACTTACCATCTGTGGGTGGCCCATCAAGAAGTCCAGGATCCAGTTGCAGAGGGAGGTGTTTAGTCCTTTAGCTTAGTGATGATCTTTTTAACTTCTTGCGGATCATTGGGATGCTCCTGTCCCACCTGGCCAACATCCGGTGAAATTGCAGGGCGCGGAATTCTAATTACAAAAATCGTAATATTAAACATTCATGAAAATACAAGGGTTATACATCAGTTAAAAGCTTAACTTATTGTTAACTTCTCTAGGGCAGCATTCAGAATTTTGGATGAAAAGCATGCTCAAATTAAACGGCCTGCTACTCGGGCCCAGAAGATGTGATATGCATATAACTAGTAGATTTCGATAGAAAACACTCTAAAGTTTCCAGAACTGTTATAATAGGGTCTGTGAGTGTAACATAACTGATTTGGCAGGCGAAAACCTGAGAAAAATCCATTCAGAAAGTAGTTTTTTTTGTTGGTTTTGTAGTTTTCTATTCAATGCCAATACAGTCTCCATTGACTTAGGACCCAAATTGCAGTTCCTATTCATTCCACTACATGTCAACAGTCCTTAGAAATTGTTTCAGGCTTGTATTCTGATAAATGAGGGAGTAAGACCAGTCTGAATGAGTGGACCCTGACGTGTCACAGAGCTTTTTCATGCGCAATCCCGAGAGAGTGCCTTTCTTGTTTACCCTTTATATTGACGATGTTATTGTCCGGTTGAAATATTGTAGATAATTTAGGCTAAAAACTGAGGATTGAATATAAAACCATGTTTGACATGTTTCTTTGAACTTTACGGATACAATTTGGATTTTTTTGTCTGCCTGTTTTGACTGTGTTTGAGCCTGTGGATTACTGAAGAAAACACGAACAAAAGAGAGGTTTTTGGATATAAAGAGACTTTACCGAACAAAAAGGAACATTTATTGAGTAAATGAATGTCTTTTGAGTGCCACCATATGAAGGTCATCAAAGGTAAGGGATTAATTATATCTCTATTTCTGAGTTGTGTAACGCTTCTGCTTGGCTGGTTACTGTTTGTAATGATTTGTCTGCTGAGCTATGTTCTCAAATAATCGTAAGGTATGCTTTTTTAAAAATCTGACACCGTGGTTGGATTCACAAGAAGTTCATCTTTAAACCTATGTAAAATATGTTTTGTTTTCTGAATTTTTATAATGAGTATTTTTGTATTTGAATTTGGCGCTCTGCAATCTCACTGGATGTTGGCCAGGTGGGACATACCCTAGATGGGTTAACCCAGCCGCTTTGTCAGATTTCAAAAAGGCTTTACGGCGAAAGCACACCATGCAATTATCTGAGGACAGCGCCCAGCAGACAAAAGCATTACATACATTTCCAACCAAGCAGAGGAGTCACGAAAAGTCAGAAATAGCGATAAAATAAATCACTTACCTTTGAAGATCTTCATCTGGTTGCAATCACAAGGGTCCCAGCTACATAACAAATGGTCCTTTTGTTTGAGAAAGTCCTTCTTTATATTCCCATTCCCAGCCATTGTAATCAGTAGTGAGTTGAAAAAAATAAATTTCTGTCCTTGGGTTTTCACCTGCCATATTAGTTCTGTTATACTCACAGACATAATTTTAACAATATTGGAAACTTTAGAGTGCTTTCTATCCAATACTATCAATTATACGCATAACCTAGCTTCTGGTCCTGAGAAACACGCAGTTTACTTTGGGCACCTCATTCATCCAAACTTCCGAATACTGCCCCCTAGCCCAAAGAAGTTAAGGCACTAAGGTGTTGAATGCTGAGCTTTAGTCAATGAACAGCATTCTCATGTAGGTGTTCCTTTTGTCCAGCTGGGAAAGGGCAGTGTGGAGTGCAATAGAGATTGTGTCATTTGTGGATCTTTTGGGCGGTATGCAAATTGGAGTGGGTCTAGGGTTTCTAGGATGATGGTGTTGATGGTGTTGATGTGAGCCATGACTGGCCTTTCAAAGCACTTCATGGCTACAGACATGATTGCTACAGGGCGGTAGTCATTTAGGCAGGTTACCTTGGCATTCTTGGGCACAGGGAATATGGTGGTTTTCTTGAAAAATTAAGATATTACAGACTCAGTCAGGGAGATGTTGAAAATGTCCGGAACAGCTGGTACGCTCCTGCATGCTTCAGTGTTGCTTGCCTTGAAGCGTGCATAGAAGTAATTTAGCTAATCTGGTAGGATCATGTCACTGGGCAGCTTGCGGCTGGGCTTCCCTTTGTAGTCTGTAATAGTTTGCAAGCCCTGCCACATCCGACGAGCATCAGAGACGGTGTAGTACGTGCCACAATCATCTGAATGAATGGACCAAGGCACAGTGTACTTAGAGTTCCACATGTTTAATAAATATGAAACTCACCAAAAACAATACAGAAGAAAATGAAACGTGATGTTCTGGGCTGCTCACAGGCAGCTACACAAAAACAAGATCCCACAAACAACAGGTGTGAAAAGGCTGCCTAAATATGATCCCCAATCAGAGACAACGATAGACAGCTGTCTCTGATTGGGAACCATACCAGGCCAACAAAGAAATAGAAAACATAGATTGCCCACCCTAGTCACACCCTGACCTAACCAAATAGAGAATTAAAAGGAACTCTAGGGTCAGGGCATGACAGTAGGATTAAATCTTTGTGCTGTATTGATGCTTTGCCTGTTTGATTGTTCGTCGAAGGGCATAACAGGATTTCTTGTAAGCATCCGGGTTACCGTCCTACTCCTTGAAAGCAGCAGCTCTACCTTTTATCTCAGAGCGGATGTTGTCTGTAATCTATGGTTTCTGGTTGGGGTATGTACGTACGTATGGTCACCGTGGGGACGACATCATTGATGCACTTATATTGATGTAGTCTGTGACTGATGTGGTATACTCCTAAATGCCATTGGATGTGTGCTAGCGAAACGGTCATGTAGCTTAGCATCTGCGTCATCTGACCACTTACATATTGAGCGAGTCACTGTTACCTCCTGTTTTAGTTTTTGCTTGTAAGCAGGAATCAGGTGGATACAATTATGAGGGACAGCTTTGTATGTGCCTCTGTGTGTGGAGTAAAGGTGGTCTATAGTGTTTTTCCCTCTGATTGCACATGTGACATGCTGGTAGAAATGAGGTAAAACAGATTAAAGTTTTTCTGTATAGTGTGGCCATCTTTGAGTGCATCATTCTAATTGTTCTCAAACTCTTTAAGGACAATTACGATGAGTCCAAGGACCACAATTGGAGTGAATCTGACAATTGTATCCTGACGAACCATGAGGAAAGATGCCTACATACAACGCTTCAAGTCTATGTCAAACGTGGCAACTAAAGGGGGGAATAATGTGGAATTTGTCCCACCTTTGCTGCTATAACAGCCCCCACTCTTCTGGAAAGGCTTTCCACTAGATGTTGAAACATTGCCTTGGGGACTTGCTTCCATTCAGCAAAAGAGCGTTAGTGAGATCGGGCACTGATGTTGGGCGATTAGGCCTAGTTACTAGTCGGCGTTCCAATTCATCTCGAAGGTGTTCGATGAGGTAAGGGCTTAGTGTAGGCCAGTCAAGTTCTTCAACACCGATCTCAACAAACCATTTCTGTATGGACCTCACTTTGTACCCAGGTGCATTGTCATGCTGAAACAGGAAAGCGCCTTCCCCAAACTGTTGCCACAAAAGGTCAATTAAAAAAAGTTGGAAGCACAGAATCATCTAGGACAGGCTGGGAAATTCCAGTCCTCGGTGGCCTGATTGGTGTCACACTTTTCCACCATCCCTAGAAAACCCAGGCCTGATCTAGAATGCAATTGTATGCTGTAGCCACGTTAGTGAGATCGGGCAATGATGTTGGCCGATTAGGCCTGGCTCGTAGTTCGGCGTTCCAATTAATCCCAAAGGTGTTCAATGGGATTGAGGTCAGGGCTCTGTGCAAGCCAGTCAAGTTTTTCCATACCAATCTCAACAAACCATTTCGGTATGGACCTCGCTTTTTGCACAGGGCCTTCCCCAATCTGTTGCCATAAGTTGGAAGCACAGAATTGTCAAGAATGTCGTTGTATACTGTAGCTTTAAGATTTCCCTTCAATGGAACTAAGTGGGCCTATCCTGAACCATGAAAAACAGCCCCAGACCATTATTCCTCCTAAACCAAAATTTACAGTTGGCATTGGGGCAGGTAGCAGGTAGCATTCTCCTGGCTTCTGCCAAACCCAGATTTTTTCAGTTGGACTGCAAGATTGTGAAGCATGGTGATTTTAGGCTTGTGTGTGGCTGCTCGGCCATGAAAACCCATTTTATGAAGCTCCCGGCGAACAGTTCTTGTACTGACGTTGCATCCAAAGGCTGCTTGGAACTCGGTAGTGAGTGCTGCAACCGGGGACAGATGATTTTTACGTGCTACGCTCTTCAGCACTCAGCGGCCTCGTTCTGTGAGCTCGTTTGGCCCAATTTGCGGATTAGCCGTTGTTGCTCCTAGACCTTTCTACTTCCCAATTACATTTGACCGGGGCAGCTCTAGCAGAGCAGAAATTTTATGAAATTACTTGTTGGAAAAGTGGCATCCTATGACGATGCCATGTTGAGCTCCTCCACGTGCCATTCTACTGCCAATGTTTGTCTATGGAGATTGAATGGCTGTGTGCTCGATTTCGTATACCTGTCAGCAACGGGTGTGGCTGAAATAGCAGAAACCACTAATTTGAAGGGATGTCCACATACTTTTGGCGATGTACTGTATTTTCTGCATATGCATTGTTTTTTCGAATGCATTGTTATTTTAGTGCTATGGTCAGATGCCAAGAAAATAGAGGTCTTAGGCCACGTACACCAATGGTAGGTTTGGCTTTCGACAGAACAATGCATATGCATTAATAATTATTGGAACAAATGATCAGATAATTCACCAGAATTTCTCCACCCTCAGACCACTTCTAGACAGTCCTAGCAAAATTCTTGATCAGAAATTTCTCTTTGCTAAGAATCTATTTATGTTTCTTTTTGACCATTTTAATTGAAAACAAGCACTGTAAGGTACTTCATTTTTACCAGACATGATTTGATATTGAGATAAAACAAATGGCTGCGTTGGGGGGGTCTCGAAGGGTGTTAAACCCGAAACCATTGACCCCCCTCCCCCTCCAATATACAACACAAAGGTCTGTAAATGTCCGGATGGAAACCTAATTCTGATAATAGGACTTTGTCAATATGATTTGCATAATGATCTCAAAAACATCCCATTTTATTATATTTAACCAAATAGAATTTGACTGATTGCGACACTTCTCCATGGTTGTTTTATTTCTTAACCTTTTCTTGCCAGCAGACAATTCCCTCTCAATTAAAGCATGATATTAACACTCAGTAGAGAGTAAACTGGAATAACTGTACACTGCCACACAATATTCTCAGTGTGGGACTATGGGTGAATATATTTACAGTATTAGAATATTTTGCTGACAATAACTGACAATGATTCGTACACATTTGTGTGTGGTTTCACACTAGAAGTGGAAGCTGAAGGAGATCAACCCTCCTCTCTGAGTGAGGGGGAATAGACAAAAGTCCCAGGTAGTGTATAGAAAGTCAGCTAGTTGATGCCAGTCGGCCAAAGTTACCAGGAAGCTGTCGTAGTAAATGGCAGCAGCTGCTCGTAGTTAGAAAGTGCATGTCCCAGTCAGAGAAAAGCGATGGCATCTACATTAATAGTACCTTAATGGCCCATCTGGCACTCCGTAGGGTCTCTAGCTGCTTTATGGACTCATAGGCGTTTGACAGGCAGTCTCCAGCGCACCAGACGCGCATGGCATGCCAAATGGCGGGGAGACGCCTCCGTGGTGCACAGATCTGTCAAATTCTCCGAGCCGCCCGTCAGAAGCAGAGGAGTTAAGGCAAGTTTTCACACGTGACTGGTTCTTGACATGAACGAGGACGATGTCGAAGAGCTCATCTTTCTCTCTCTCTCCCACTCTCTCTCTCTCTCTCTCTCTCTCTCTCTCTCTCTCTCTCTCTATCTCTCTCTGTCTCTGTGTTTCTGAGCATCCTCCTCTCCCTCTCACAATTCCTGTCCCTCACTCTTCCTTTCTCACCCCATCTTTTCAGTTCATCCCCTTTGCTACTGTATGCCATGTTGCCGTGACTAGATTAAAGTACAATGAGAAGGCCAGGTTAAGATAAACCGTGATGAATTCAGAATGCTCTGATTGCTTGGGGAGATAGGATTGTCCCTGCTAGTCCCAGGCACCCTCAGTAAACAAATCCTGAAACCAATCGGCTCATTTGATGAAATTGTCGAACGTCTAATGAAAACACCACAGGGGATTCTGCGTATGATTGACATAATTGCTTGATAGAACGCTTGCATATATGTCTTATGTATTTAGTCCATAACATAGTTATATTTACTGATCACCAATAGCTCAGACCCTCACCCTGTTCTGTCCAGGCGCCGCTGTGTCTCATGTTGCTGTCCAACCATGTTCCCTACATCAGAGATCACAGTCCCAGCATCACGAGTAACCCTGCTGGAAATACCAGAGCTTCTCCTTTATACCAGTTACAAATCTGTGCAAAAATACAACCCATACTGTTACCGCTCACCACTTTTCTTGAGGCCAATTTGAGTATAACAGCAGTAAAAAAACGATGTATTTCAAATAGCTTATCCACTAGGCCCGGAGGACACCTTGAGGGGATAATAGTTGCAGGATGAAAAAATAATGAAAGAAACAGCCGTGACTAAAACAGTGGAGATGAAGAAAAAAATAAACGTCAAAAAGGCATCCTTTATAACCTGGAGCTCCTGCATCTTTAGTCACGACTCGGTAACTGTGTAGGTATCTGTGTAGGTATCTGTGTAGGTTTGTTCTTTAGTGGAATCACGACTCCGGCATCTGTGTAGGTTTGTGATTTAGTGTTTGCAGGAGGGGCCGGTTGTGCTGCTGTTCTTTGACCCCAGCTACAAAGCAGAGCTACAAAGCAGACCGTGTGCGTAGGAAACACTAAATGACTCACATCTGGATCAAACTTTTTCCTCTGCTGTTATTGTGTTGTTGTTGTTTCCGATGATTGAGACAGGCATGACGAGAGGGTATCATGTATTATTTATTCAAAACAATACACAAAACTGAAGGTCAGACAGGGAACAGTTTCCGAGATTGCTGCAGGAGGTGTGTGTGTGTGCACAGATTTTGCCAGTAGCTTCTGTAAAGGCGATCTCTTGCCTGTAACACAGCTGGGAATGAGAGGGAAAGTTGAAGAGTGCCTCCTGCTCTTTTCCCTCGTTTCCCTTTCTTCTTCTGATGATTTTTTTCTTCGCCCCCTCACTTTTTCTCTTTCTCTCTCTGTCTTCCTCCCTCTCTCTCTCCATCCCTCCCTCTCTCTCTCCATCCCTCCCTCTCTCTCCCTATTCATGGAGTGTAGCAGAGTGAAAAGAGAGTTCAGTGAGGAGGCGAGGTGGTGGGGTGTCATCAGTGAGTCGGTGGTTAGGGTGCGGTGGGAGGGGTGGGGGGATTCTGTGGTACTGTGTGTGAACCTTCACTGTCTCCATCTCCGTCTCTACACGGCCCTCCCCAGCCCCCCCACTGCACCCTAACCACAGCCTCACTGAAGACACCCCACCACCTCGCCTCCTCACTGAACTCTCTTTTCACTCTGCTACAAGCAATCCTTACCAGACCAAAAAACTCTGCAGCTTATCAAACAACTTTAAACAAAAGCTAGCAGATAGAACTACAAAGCTAAACTGAACTGGAGATCGTTCCTACCAGTTCACTCTATAGAGCTGTCAGAATCAACTGTCTTGCTCGTGTTGAACCTTCTACACAAACCTTTTTTTTCCCAAACAAGCCTATAAACAATACAGATAAAATATGAAACACTACTACTAATGAAAAGATAATGCAGAATATTAACATAAAGTATATAAATCAAATCAAATTGTATTGGTGTAGCGAAATGCTTGTTAAAAATGTTCTGGGCTAATAATGTAATAAATAACACACAAAAAACAAAATACTGCAAAGTTGCTTAGGAGCTTGAATTAGAGCTGCCATGTCTGTCAGCGCCATCTTTAAATAATCACATTAATATTTACACCATTGAAATACAACACAATTTAAATGGTTAAATGGAGCCAAATGCATCTGGTATATCAGTACAAATAGACTTGTCACAGTAGACTTTAAACATTGTTACCTGATGAAGAGGGAGCATGTTCAACATAAATTACATTGAGCACACCCATAGAATGTAGGAGAATAACTCTCAGATATGTGTGGATTTGAGGGCTCAGATTCAAACCGGAGAGAATTACGAGCAATTGAAATCATGTCTGGTGATCCCTCTAACTATATACCAGTTTACAGTATGTAGTGTTCTTTCACAGTGTTATCACAAGTACTTTCACAAGATGTAGGCCATACTGTACAAGTGGGAGCCAACTCTGGTCCTGAAAGGCTGCAGTGTCTACTGTATCTGTGTGTTTTTCCCCTTGCAGCTTTATCTGAAAATAGCCAAGCTCTCGTGCAGCACTGATACAGCGTATGGTCTGTGTTCTCCACAATGCAAAGCCCAGCCCCTCCCCTTCACTTTGCAGTCAGATCTCATGTCCAGTGACATGGTGACTCTCCTCTTTATTTTAAGAAAACACAATTTAAACGCAGTAAATAGGAATTCAGGGCATGATTGAGTAAATAGCATTCGCGTTTCTATCCTGTGATTCCTCCCAGCAGACACTTTTATCCAAAGCGACTTACAGTCAAGCTTGTATACATTTATGATCTTCCACCACTAGAGGGTGCCTTTAATATACCGTAACACCACTCTACTGTATTGGGATTGCACCTGGACCATTCCCTCCAAAACTCACAGTCCTCCTAAAAGACCACGTAAAACACATTCAGTAATATTGTTCTTTTAGCAAAACACGTCAAATGTCAAACGGTTGTTAACTCTTAGATCTTTACACACATGTTAGTGGTGTATTTCTTTATTGTTTTATTTGACCTTTATTTAACTTTACACACATAATAGTGGTGTAACTGCAGTAAAATTATTTTTACTCTGTAAACATTTATAGACAATGCATAATGATGAATCTCTGCTGTCAATATATGGAATAAATTATGGCTGGATCTGTTTGCTAGCTTTACATTGCATTGTTAATTCCAATTATTGCCATTTAACTAGGATATCCATGTCCCAATAATTCCATTAGTTGTGTGTATGTATGTATGTATGTATGTGTGTGTGTGTGTGTGTGTGTGTGTGTGTGTGTGTGTGTGTGTGTGTGTGTGTGTGTGTGTGTGTGTGTGTGTGAGAGAGAGAGAGAGAACAGAGGTGCTAATTCTATAGCACAGAAGCTTTAGCAGTGATAACACTAGCTGATCACACTGAACATGCCCTGACATGCTTTCCATCAGCTCTTCAATTGGAATGACATATGGAAGAAATGTGCTTATGTTAACTAAATTCAAAGCAGAAATAAATCTGCTAACGGTTTAACTGTGTCATGCAGAGATCCATCTATTATACCTGTCCAAATGATGCTGAGTTGAAAATTAAAGGACATCCTTCGCCATCATTATTCTGACTAGAAAGACAGGGACAGTTGTATTTTTGTGGTCATTGTCAGCAAAAAATTCAAAATCCTCACATTTATATTCAATTGTTCTCTTTTCTTGGTTTTTAATTTCCTTTGTGCTCTGAATGAATGCATACCAAACAGGCCATACCAATATAAATTGGCTTCTTTTTGGTTACTATTAGCAATTGTTTCATAAATCCTAGATCTTTAATATTGTGGAGATGCCTGTTTTATTTCATAAATCACAGTATGATACTATTTAAAACAATCTTTTATCTTTACTATATGAAGGAATGTGTGGTTTAGTAGTTTACTCACATTGGATCATATGCCATATTTTGTCAGCTTCATCACTTCAACTCATACTTGACATGATTCATGGAAAACACTATTCCTAAGTTTAGTGTTGGCTAAAAAAGGTTGAACTTTAACAGAATGGTACTTATCTGCTGGGTCAGTTGGTAATCTTGCTCATTTTACATCCTGCACATTTCTCTACAATTAATCAAAATATAAATCCCATACATTATCCTATAAATTAGACTCAGTATACAATACCAGTCAACATTTTGGACACACCTACTCATTCATAGTTAATAGTGAAAACATCAAAACTATGAAATAACACATATGGAATCATGTAGTAACCAAAAAGGTGTTAAATAAATCAAAGGCAAATGCATTCCAGGTGACTACCTCATGAAGCTGGTTGAGAGAATGCCAATAGTGTGCAAAGCTGTCATCAAGGCAAAGGGTGGCTACTTTGAAGAATATAAAATATAATTGAATTAGTTTAACACTTTTTTGGTTACTACATGATTCCATGTGTGTTATTTCATAGTTATATGTTTTCATTACTTTCATAATATAATGTAGAAAGTACAAATTAAGAAAAACCCTTGAATGAGTAGGTATGTCCAAACTTTTGACTGGTACTGTAGATAAGTTCACCCAACTTAACCAGACTAGATATATAAGTTCAACCAATTCAACCAGACTCTGGATAGATATGTTTGCGTAACTTAATAGCATTAAGTGACATAGATGGCAGGCAGCAAATGGCCTTGTCATACTGCTGTTCACCTGTTCCGAGGGTTTTCCTAAAATGTGTCAGGCATATGCCACTCCATGAGTCAGATATCTTTCCCTTTTCTATCCTCTTTTTAAAAATATTTTCCTCCCTTCTCCCCCTTTGTTTTTAATGATCCTACCTTGCCTGCTAGTAGGCCTGTTCCTGCTATGACTTCAATATTTCCACATTCTCTCACTGACATTGTTGAAAAATACAGTATAGAGTGAATCAGGAAAGTATTCAGACTCCTTGACTTTTTGCACATTTTGTTACGTTACAGCCTTATTCTAAAAATTATTAAATTGTTTGTTTTTTCCTCATCAATCTAAACACAATACCCCATAATGACAAAGAAAAAATAGGTATGTATACATTTTAGCAAATGTATATATATAAAAATATATGCAGATATATGACATTTACATAAGTATTCAGACCTTTTACTCAGTTCTTTGTTGAAGCACCTTTGGCAGCACCTACAGCCTCAATTCATCTTGGGTATGACACTACAAGTATGGATCACCTGTATCTGGAGAGTTTCTCCCATTCTTCTCTGCAGATCCTTTCAAGCTCTGTCAGGTTGGATGGGGAGCGTCACTGGCTTTCCCATCTCCACAGAGGAACTCTGGAGCTCTGTCAGAGTGACCATTGCGTTCTTGGTCACCTCCCTGACCAAGGCCCTTCTCCTCCTATTGTTCAGTTTGACCGGGCGGTCAGCTCAAGGAAGAGTCTTGGTGGTTCCAAACTTCTTCCATTTGAGAATGAAGCAGGCCACTGTGTTCTTGGGGACATTCAATGCTGCAGAAATGTTTTGGTACCCTTCCCCAGATCTGGGCATTGACACAATCCTGTCTTGGACCTCTAAGGACAATTCCTTCGACCTCATGACTTGGGACCTTATATAGACAGATGTGAGCCTTTCCAAATCATGTCCAATCAATTGAATTTACCACAGGTGGACTCCAATCAAGTTGCAGAAACATCTCAAGGATGATCAATGGAAACAGGATGCACCTGAGTCTCATTGCAAGGGTCTGAATACTGTTTTTATTACATTTTCAAAAATGTCTATAAGCCTAATTTAATGCATTTTAGAATAAGGTTGCCTCTGGAAGCAACATCAGCACAAGAACTGTTCATTTGGAGGTTCATGAAATGGGTTTCTATGGCCGAGCAGCCGCACATGAGCCTAAGATCATGCGCAATGCCAAGCACCAGCTGAAGTGGTGTAAAGCTCGCCACCATTGGACTCTGGAGCTGTGGAAACGCGTTCTCTGGAGTGATGAATCACGCTTCACCACCTGGAAGTCCGATGGACTGTAAAGTTGTAAAGTTGGTGGAGGAGGAATAATGGTCTGGAGCTGTTTTTCGTGGTTCAGGATAGGCCCACTTAGTTCCAGTGAAGGGAAATCTTAAAGCTACAGCATACAACAACGACATTCTTAACAATTCTGTGCTTCCAACTTATGGCAACAGTTTGGGGAAGGCCCTTTCTTTTTTTTAGCAATGCCCCGTGCAAAAAGCGAGGTCCATACCGAAATGGTTTGTTGAGATCGGTATGGAAGAACTTGACTGGCCTACACAGAGCCCTGACCTCAACCCCATCGAACACCTTCGGGATGAATTGGAACGCCAAACTGCGAGCCAGGCCTAATCGGCCAACATCATTGCCTGATCTCACTAATGTGGCTGAATGGAATCAAGTCCCTGCAGCAATGTTCCAACATCTGGTGGAAAGCCTTCCCAGAAGAGTGGAGACTGTTATAGCAGCAAAGGGGGGACCAACTCCATATTAATGACCATGATTTTGGACTACGAGCAGGTGTCCACATACTTTTTGTCATGTAGTGTAAGGGGATATTACACCAGGTATGGCAACACACTAATACGGTCCACTATGATTAATATAACAATGATTTATTGTTGATAATAATAGTAGATAATGAAAAGCATTCTTTAGCCGTGCTGTTTGCCTCTGTACAGTCCTACGTGACTATAACCAGCAATAAGTTCTATTTCAGTTGACATACATATTTTTTTCAAGCAACATCAGTTTTGGAGAATTATTATATTATAGCCTTACATATGATGCCTGGCCTATATGTCTGTGGCATAGATCAATGTTCATCTCCATATCTTGGCCGAACCTACAGTCAGAACAGACAGCGTAGTTCGACCACAGACTCTCTCCTCACTGTTTTACTGTGTGTCTCCACTCGTTGTCTCGCCCGCTGCAAAGTCGCTCTGATTAAGAGGGAGGCTGTGTGTGACAGATGCAGCTCTAATTGTGCAGTTGTTTTAAGGCTGTCAGGTTGCTGCTGTGCATAGGGAATGTGGGGGGGAGGGGGGGGGGGGGCCCGGAGGCTTGATGGACGTTTAGAGGAACATCTGCATCTGGTGGAAGCTGCAGCTGCCGCATGGTTCCCCTTCTACTCTACTATTGTATCTCTACCAGCCCTCCCCCAGTCCCTTGTTACCTAAATAAATATTGTCACAATCTGTCTTGTACCAGCAAGTGTAAATCACTCTAACAGGTCAATAACTGGTTTACAATGATGTTTTTCCTGCCATTTCCAGACTGTGTATTGATTTCACATTCCTGTTAAATGGCACCGAGCATTGTCCTTCTCCTCACTGCTCTTTCTTTGTTGCTCACATATACTTCCACTCAACTGGCAAGAGGTGGAAAATAGTATTATCAATTGACCAAGCTGTTATTTCCTTCAATTGTCATTGGATGCAGGATAGTTATCATTGTAACTTTAAGGGTTTAATTCTGATATTCGGTATAAGACATAATATCACTAACAGCAGAATAGTGTGTGAGTGTGTGTGCGCATGACAGTTCTTGCCATTATGTGAGCGTATGTGTGGTTGCTACTCTTTGTTCTAAATAATGGGTTAGATTGATGAACCATGGAATTGTTTAGAAAACAACGACAGCAATAGCTGTATTTCAACTCCACTTATCTGGGGCTTCATTGGACCTCAATATAAGCTTCTATATTTCAGCAAAATTATTTGCATGCCTAGTGTGACATGATGCCAGATATTTTTTTTTACAATTAAGGTGTGTGTGTAACGTCAAGCTTTATGTATTTCCATATGTCTTCCTCCCTTAGAGGACAGATGTTGGGGAAACCCACAGAATGAGAGTTTTAGCAATGCTATAATCACAGTGATTTAAATCAAGGTTTTGCCTTGCGACCCACTTCTTCTCTCACAGAGCTGATTGAGGTGCTATTAGTGGTGTGCCATGACTAGCATTACCACGTGCAGTCTATGATGAACCTTCTAAACATAGGGATGTCGCATAACCTGCAAACGTACATGGAATCTCTCCCTTATTCCTGTCTATAGAGTCCATCATGCTCCCTCTATGTCACTGAGTGTGCACACACACACACACACACACACACACACACACACACACACACACACACACACACACACACACACACACACACACACACACACACACACACACACACACACACACACACACACACACACACACACAGTATGAATAACATCAGCTTTGTAAATAATATGCAGCTATGCATGGAGAATTGCATTGGTCTAGTTGATATTGAGATAGTGAATGCAAAGGGTGCCCTTGGGTTGTGTGAGATGTATCTGAAAGCACGTTAGTGAAGTCTCTGTGTATTGCTGTTGGGTTGTAGTTTTTAATGCTGACATTGATAAGACTACCAGTACTGATGGATACGGCTACCAGTACTGTTGGATAAGGCTACCAGTACTGTTGGATACGGCTACCAGTACTGTTGAATAAGGCTACCAGTACTGATGGATAAGGCTACCAGTACTGTTGAATAAGGCTACCAGTACTGTTGGATAAGGCTACCAGTACTGTTGGATAAGGCTACCAGTACTGTTGGATAAGGCTACCAGTACTGATGGATACGGCTGCGAGTACTATTGGATAAGGCTACCAGTACTGTTGGATAAGGCTACCAGTACTGTTAGATACTCCTGCCAGTACTGTTGGATAAGGCTACCAGTACTGTTGAATAAGGCTACCAGTACTGTTGGATAAGGCTACCAGTACTGTTGGATACGGCTACCAGTACTGTTGAATAAGGCTACCAGTACTGTTGAATAAGGCTACCAGTACTGTTGAATAAGGCTACCAGTACTGTTGGATAAGGCTACCAGTACTGTTGGATAAGGCTACCAGTACTGTTGGATAAGGCTACCAGTACTGTTGGATAAGGCTACCAGTACTGTTGGATAAGGCTACCAGTACTGATGGATACGGCTACGAGTACTATTGGATAAGGCTACCAGTACTGTTGGATAAGGCTACCAGTACTGTTAGATACTCCTGCCAGTACTGTTGGATAAGGCTACCAGTACTGTTAGATACTCCTGCCAGTACTGTTGGTTAAGTGGTGTCTTTCACTACCTGTGCTTTTGAAGACAGTGCAGAAATGGTGATAACATAGTATGCTTTCAATAGTTCTTTTAGATTTGATGGGCTGTAGTGATGTCATTGCTTAATCTGCCAGACATTTACATTTTATTTTTAACCGATATTTAAGTCAGTTAAGAACATATTCTTATTTACAATGATGGCCTACCGGGGAACAGTGGGTTAACTGCCTTGTTCAGGGGCAGAACGACAGATTTTTTCCTTGTCAGCTCTGGTATTCGATCCAGCAACCTTTCGGTTACTGGCCTAACCACTAGGCTACCTACCACCCCGCACATTTCTAAAATGATCATATTTCATAGTTTACCCAGTATCTATAACCTGTCTATAGAAAACAATACATTATGATACTGTAGATTTGATATATTATTAGTTGACATTGTGTGAACATGAATGGTTACATGGACTATCTATTTACCAAATTATTATTATTTAACTAAGTATTTAACTCTCACGTTACACGTATTATAAAATATGGCTTATTCTTTGATGTGCTGCAACACCACTTAATTGTGCCACCAGAGCGGTAAATGAGGGGGTTGAAACTTGCCCCAAAATGGAGGGGTTCAGTGGGGCTCTCCCTCTCTCTCTGAGGACCTCTGAACAAGCTTAGACTGGACCCCCCAAAATTCACTCCTCCTTGACTACACATCAAAGTACACTCCCCACCACATCCACCCGACACCCACTCAATCCCACCACACCCTCAGGTATCTCAATTAAAAGTCCCAGGGAGGGAGACATAGCATGGATCCCTGTGGTGCAGCACTGGCTCAATGTCTGTGTCTCTCAGTTCAGTGCAGAGGCAGTGTTGTGCAGTAGGCTACTCCCCTCCCTTCCCCTCCACTGCTAACCAACACCAGGGGGGAAGTGAACCAGCATGGTTTGACTTGAGGTAAACAACAAACAGTATTATGCATATATTCACACATCATTGCACTTCATTTTGGGAATACCAGAGAAAAATGCAAAGAACCTGCAGATCTGGGCACTTGTACATTCATTGTGGGCCCCCTCGTTTCAGTCATTCAGTCTACTGTATCTTGTTGAGACAGCTTAGAACTTGTCCTTGCCCTCCTCTCTTCCTCTTCTTTCCTCCTCCTGTTCAGTCGCTCCTGATGGTTTCCAAGGCCTATTCCAGAAAGGTTTTCCTCCCGAGATCGCATAAGATGGGTCCTCCGCTGTTCCACCTGCCATTAGGGCTCTTCACACTTTATCCCAAACCTCTGAGACCCCAAACTGACAAATGAGGTGAATTATGTCCAGTTATATGGAGTGGACCCAGAGCCACGTCGGAGAGGGCTGAGGCTGTGGAACTGACCACACTGCTGACCACCAGAGCCACTGGGGAGAGGGCTGAGGCTGTGGAACTGACCACACTGCTGACCACCAGAGCCACTGGGGAGAGGACTGAGGGTGTGGAACTGACCACACTGCTGACCACCAGAGCCACTGGGGAGAGGACTGAGGGTGTGGAACTGACCACACTGCTGACCACCAGAGCCACTGGGGAGAGGGCTGAGGCTGTGGAACTGACCATACTGCTGACCCCCAGAGCCACTGGGGAGAGGGCTGAGGCTGTGGAACTGACCACAATGCTGACCACCAGAGCCACAGGGGAGAGGGCTGAGGCTGTGGAACTGACCACAATGCTGACCACCAGAGCCACTGGGGAGAGGACTGAGGGTGTGGAACTGACCACACTGCTGACCATTAAAACCATTAAAAGGCAGTCTAACACTGCCTCTTCATCTTCCCCCCCCTCTTGCAGGCCTGCCCTGCAAACACCCTCTCCCCCCTCCCCCGAGGAGGCACACATCCCGACAGCCAACCCTAGCTCCTTCTCCTGCTCCAGCCCCATATCCGGCTCCTTCTCCATACCCAGCTACTGCTCAATGCCCTGCTCTTTCTCCTTTTACTTCTCGAGATCCAGCTTCTTGTCCAGCTCATGCTCTAGCGCCAGCTCCTGCTCCATCTCCAGGTCCTGCTCCAACCCAGCTCAAGCCCCAGCTCCTTCGCCCACCATCATTCAATGTTAAGGTCCTCCTAGCCTCCTCCTCTATATTTATTGATTTTACAATTAAGTATTTTCTTTTGCTCTTTCTCTCTCATTCTTATTCCACTGATTCTCTCTCACTCTTTCCATCCCGTCACTGTGTATCTCTGGCAGTACTTTTCTCCTTCATTTAATCTCTACTCCCTTTCTCTGTCAACCTGCCCTCTTCCTCCACCTCTCCCTCTCTTTTCCCTGTAGCTGAGGAGGGGGGTATAACCACGCATGGTTAATTGCATTAGCTTAAACAACCATGACTCCTTTGGCCAAGCTACTGCATAAATAGGTCATATGAGTCAGGCAACCCCCACATATCCACTCAGACCACACACTCTCACTGCTTTGCTGATTAGCCTGACTAGCTGGTTGTTTGGTTGGCTGACTGGCTGGTTGGCTGGATAGCTGGCTGGATGGTTATTTGAATGGCTGTTTGGTTTATTGGCTGGCCGGTTGGTTGGCCGGATGATTGGCTGGCTGGCTGGCTGGTGAACTGGCTGGCTCGCTGGCTGACCGGCTGGTTGGCTGGCTATGTTTGGCTAGTTGGCTGATAGGGCACTCTCTGGATGTCACCCATCTTGACAGACAGCCTGCTGTATTACATCCAATGGACTGTGCACTGTGCTGGATCTGATCTGCCTCAATAACAGGGGCATCATGAAACGATGGATCCAACTCCCCCCCATCATTCTCTTGTCATTCATCCTATTAGTTTACAACGATTTCCTCTAAAAGTTGAGTGTTTTGATATACTGTATATTCCCTCAGTCAGTTGGTGTAGTGTCGGCTAGCGATAGCTCAGAGCCAGTCCTCTGAGGTGATGGGTGTTAAGTCCAGACTCTCCTCCTCTAATAGGGTTGGCTCAGGGAGCCGCTGGGGTCGGCTAATGACACCTGCAATGGATGCTCTGTCCGGGAAGCCAGGGTAAGGCTGATCGGGGGCTTACGGGAATAGAAATGTGCTGCTCTGGGCTGGACCCAGGTCAGCCAGGTGACCACGGAAATACTCAATTCAGCTCTTTCTGCTGGTCCAGGGCACAGTGCGAGGGTCCTGCCATTGTTCTGGGGTCAAAATAGAGCCGGCTAGATTGTAAGAGCAGCTGACACCCATTCATCACTTCTATAGCAGTCCATATCGAGAGAAGCCATGTGAAGACGTTTATCTTTGTTAAAGGATTTTCAGGAAAGTTCTACAGCTTCTTTGTTCTGGTAGCAAATCAAATCAAATGTATTGGTCACATACACATGGTTAGCAGATGCTAATGCGAGTGTAGCGAAATGCTTGTGCTTCTAGTTCCGACAGTGCAGTAATATCTAACAAGTAATCTAACAATTCCCCAAAAACTACCTAATACACACAAATCTAAAGGGGTGAATGAGAATATGTACATATAAATATATGGATGACCGATGGCCGAGCAGCATAGGCACGAAGTAGATGGTATAAAATACAGTATATACATATGATATGAGTAATGTGATATATGTAAACCTTATTAAAGTGGCATTATTTAAAGTGGCATTGTTTAAAGTGACTAGTGATCATTTTATTAAAGTGACCAGTGATTGGGTTGGAATAATGGGTATCGGTGCAGGAATAATGCAGGAATAATGGGTATCGGTGCAGGAATAATGCAGAAATAATGGGTATCGGTGCAGGAATAATGCAGGAATAATGGGTATCGGTGCAGGAATAATGCAGGAATAATGGGTATCGCAGGAATAATGCAGGAATAATGGGTATCGGTGCAGGAATAATGCAGGAATAATGGGTATCGGTGTAGACAGAAATGGGTAAATGTCTTGTTGAACTTCAATGGCAGATTTCACTCATTTAGCTTACTGCAACAAGTATTGTTAAAATTATAATCATGATACTGTGCTGAACCACTAATCATAATAGTGAATGAGTCAGTCAGTTGATCCAAGTCCTAACTAATATCATCAACATTTCAAGGCAGTCCTCTTAAAAGTCCTGACTAGGCCAAGTAATTTATGTCTGATGAATGTCAATTCTTGCTAGACTGTGTAATTTTCATCTTTGCTACAGGAAAACATCAGATTTCTCCCTTTTCTTCCACTTACTGGGGATGCATTTGCCTATTTGTAATTACTGTATGTCTTCTGTCTGGGGAGGGAAAGTCCATGTGCCTGGCTATTAGGGAACAGTTATAAGAGATCGGCTATTTGTAAACATCTGGCAGCATACCTTGCTCGCACAATTAATGGGCATTTAATTGGCAATGATCCTTTTTACTTAAGCACTATGAAATAAGCAATTGCCCTGCTACAAACAGCTGTTAAAGGAACGTTACAGTAATGTAGCATAGACGTTCTATACCGTTAGGTAATCAATGTTTCCAGGAGGTGGACCATACATGCAAATATGCACATCCAACTGTTGCAACAAACGACATGCAATATGTGAAATAGATATAGGCCTACTGTATCTTTGAGCCAACTCATATGAGTTCAGTTTCCAATGGGTAATATCCATGTATATGCTGATACACAACCACATTTCAAAATTGCACCAAGTGTACACTATTATGTTGAGACCCCGAATTCCTAAAAAGATATATACAAATACAGTGCTTTCAGGAAGTATTCAGACCCCTAGACTTTTTCCACATTTTGTTACATTACAGCCTTGTTTTAAAATGGATTTAAAAAATATCCTCATCAATCGACACACAATTCCCCCTAAATGAAAAAGCGAAAACAGGGTTTTTAGAAAGGTTTGCAAATGTATATACAGTTGAAGTTGGAAGTTTACATGCACTTAGGTTGGAGTCATTAAAACTCGTTTTTCAACCACTCCACAAATTTCTTGTTATCAAACTATAGATTTGGCAAGTCGGTTAGTATATCTACTTTGTGCATGACACAAGTCATTTAACCAACAATTGTTTACAGACAGATTATTTCATTTATAATTCCCTGTATCACAATTCCAGTGGGTCAGAAGTTTACACACACTCAATTAGTATTTGGTAGCATTGCCTTTACATTGTTTAACTTGGGTCAAACATTTCGGGTAGCCTTCCATGAGCTTCCCACAATAAGTTGGGTGAATTTTGGCCCATTCCTCCTGACAGAGCTGGTGTATCTGAATCAGGTTTGTAGGCCTCCTTGCTCGCACACACTTTTTCAGTTCTGCCCACAAATTTTCTAAAGGATTGAGATCAGGGCTTTGTGATGGCCATTCCAATACCTTGACTTTGTTGTCCTTAAGCCCTTTTGCCACAACTTTGGAAGTATGCTTGGGGTCATTGTTCATTTGGAAGACCCATTTGGGACCAAGCTTTAACTTCCTGACTGATGTCTCGAGATGTTGCTTCAATATATCCACATAATTTTACTCCCTCATGTTGCCATCTATTTTGTGACGTGTAGGAGTCCCTCCTGCAGAAAAGCACACCCACAACATGATGCTGCCACCCACGTGCTTCATGGTTGCGATGGTGTTCTTCAGCTTACACGCCTCCCCCTTTTCCCTCCAAACATAATGATGGTCATTATGTCCAAACAGTTCTATTTTTGTTTCATCAGACCAGAGGACATTTCTACAAAAAGTGCAATCTTTGTCCCCATGTGCAGTTGCAAACATTAGTCTGGCATTTTTTTGGCGGTATTAGAGCAGGGGCTTCTTCCTTGCTGAGCGGCCTTTCAGGTTATGTCGATATTGGGACTCGTTTTACTGTGGATATAGATACTTTTGTACCTGTTTCCTCTAGCATCTTCACAAGGTCCTTTGCTATTGTTCTGGGATTGATTTGCTCTTTTCGCAACAAAGTACTTTCATCTCTAGGAGACAGAACGCGTCTCCTTCCTGAGTGGTATGGCGGATGAGTGGTCCCATGGTGTTTATACTTGTGTACTATTGTTTGTACAGTATAACGTGGTACCTTCAGGCGTTTGGAAATTGCTACCAAGGATGTCCCAGAGTTGTGGAGGTCTACAATGTTTGCTCTGAGGTCTTGGCTGATTTCTTTTGGTTTAAGGGAGGAAAGGCAATAAACAGGCCATGGTGGCGAAGTAATTACAATATACCAATTAAACACTGAAATGGTAGATGTGCAGAAGATGAATGTGCAAGTAGAGACACTGGGGTGCGAAGGAGCCAGATAAATAAATAAATACAGTATGGGGATGAGGTAGTTGGATGGGCTATTTACAGATGGACTATGTACTGGTGCAGTGTGAGTTGCTCTGACATCTGGTGCTTAAAGCTAGTGAAGGAGATATGATTCTCCAGCTTCAGTGATTTTTGCAGTTCGTTCCAGTCATTGGCAGCAGAGAACTGGAAGGAAAGGCAGCCAAAGGAAGAATTGGCTTTGGGGGTGACCAGTGAGATATCGCTGGTGGAGCGCCTGCTACGAGTGGGTGCTGCTATGGTGAGCTGTGAGCTGAGGTAAGGCGGGGCTTTACCTAGCACAGACTTGTAGATAACCTGAAGCCAGTGGGTTTGGCGGCGAGTATGAAGCGAGGGACAGTAAACGAGAGCGTACAGGTCGCAGTGGTGGGTTGTATATGGGGCTTTGGTGACAAAACAGATGGCACTGTGATAGACTGCATTCAATTTGTTGAGTAGAGTGTTGGAGGTTATTTTGTAAATGACATCGCTGAAGTCGAGGATCGGTAGGATGGTCAGTTTTACGAGGGTATGTTAGGCAGCATGAATGAAGGATGCTTAGTTGCGGAAGCTGATTCTAGATTTCATTTTGGAGATGGTTACAGTCTAACCAGACACCTAGGTATTTGTAGTTGTCCACATATTCTAATAATGCCACTTTAATAATTTTATTTTATCTTTATTTAACTAGGCAAGTCAGTTAAGAACAAATTCTTATTTTCAATGATGGCCTAGGAACAGCGGGTTAACTGCCTGTTCAGGGGCAGAACAACAGATTTGTACCTTGTCAGCTCGGGGATATGAACTTGCAACCCTTCGGTTACTAGTCCAACGCTCTAACCACTAGGCTACCCTGCCGCCCCAATAATGTTTACATACTGTATAGATCTATTTATTTTAATTGGTTCACGGGCCTACAAAAGGGGACCTCCAGTTTCCTGTCCCTGGTCTATGTCCTTTATGCCCACAAGATGCATTTTTAAAAGTCTGAAAGAGACTGGTAACAATGGCCATACCTACACTGAAACACACACTTGGAGTATGTTTTCAAGCTGACCAATGTTTATTATGTGCGTAGTTTAAATAACCTGTTGCCTTGTTCGACTCACCTTGTTATATACTGTAGACCCCAGACTGTGCCAAAGTCATTTCATGCTTTCACTGGTTGGCTTTGGTCATTTCTCATGGCCTATGGCCTGGGGTGCATGGTCTGGGCATGTGTCACTCGGCTTCCGAGTGGTGTAGCGGTCTAAGGCACTGCATCTCAGTACAAGAGGTGTCACTACAGTCCCTGTAGTGACAGTAAGCGTCAGCGTCAGTATAGAGACAAAGTAGAATCTCAATTCAACGGCTCAGACACAAGAGGTATGTGGCAGGGTCTACAGTCAATCACGGATTACAAAAAGAAAACCAGCCCCGTCACGGACCAGGATGTCTTGCTCCCAGGCAGACTAAATAACTTTTTTGCCCGCTTTGAGGACAATACAGTGCCACTGACACGGCCCGCAACTAAAACATGCGGACTCTCCTTCACTGCAGCCGACGTGAGGAAAACATTTAAACGTGTCAACCCTCGCAAGGCTGCAGGCCCAGACGGCATCCCCAGCCGCGCCCTCAGAGCATGCGCAGACCAGCTGGCTGGTTTGTTTACGGATATATTCAATCAATCCCTATCCCAGTCTGTTGTTCCCACATGCTTCAAGAGGGACACCATTGTTCCTGTTCCCAAGAAAGCTAAGGTAACTGAGCTAAACGACTACCGCCCCGTAGCACTCACTTCCGTCATCATGAAGTGCTTTGAGAGACTAGTCAAGGACCATATCTCCTCCACCCTACCTGACACCCTAGACCCACTCCAATTTGCTTACCGCCCAAATAGGTCCACAGACGATGCAATCTCAACCACACTGCACACTGCCCTAACCCATCTGGACAAGAGGAATACCTATGTGAGAATGCTGTTCATCGACTACAGCTCGGCATTTAACACCATAGTGCCCTCCAAGCTCGTCATCAAGCTCGAGACCCTGGGTCTCGACCCCGCCCTGTGCAACTGGGTACTGGACTTCCTGACGGGCCGCCCCCAGGTGGTGAGGGTAGGCAACAACATTTCCACCCCGCTGATCCTCAACACTGGGGCCCCACAAGGGTGCGTTCTGAGCCCTGTACTCCCTGTTCACCAACGACTGCGTGGCCACGCACGCCTCCAACTCAATCATCAAGTTTGCGGACGACACAACAGTGGTAGGCTTGATTACCAACAACGACGAGACGGCCTACAGGGAGGAGGTGAGGGCCCTCGGAGTGTGGTGTCAGGAAAATAACCTCACACTCAACGTCGACAAAACTAAGGAGATGATTGTGGACTTCAGGAAACAGCAGAGGGAACACCCCCCTATCCACATCGATGGAACAGTAGTGGAGAGGGTAGTAAGTTTTAAGTTCCTCGGCGTACACATCACAGACAAACTGAATTGGTCCACCCACACAGACAGCATCGTGAAGAAGGCGCAGCAGCGCCTCTTCAACCTCAGGAGGCTGAAGAAATTCGGCTTGTCACCAAAAGCACTCACAAACTTCTACAGATGCACAATCGAGAGCATCCTGTCGGGCTGTATCACCGCCTGGTACAGCAACTGCTCCGCCCACAACCGTAAGGCTCTCCAGAGGGTAGTGAGGTCTGCACAACGCATCACCGGGGGCAAACTACCTGCCCTCCAGGACACCTA
Source organism: Oncorhynchus clarkii lewisi (assembly GCF_045791955.1). Lineage (NCBI taxonomy): Eukaryota > Metazoa > Chordata > Actinopteri > Salmoniformes > Salmonidae > Oncorhynchus > Oncorhynchus clarkii. Next base: position 13,456,109 of record NC_092152.1, read on the forward strand.
CACCACCCGATGTCACAGGAAGGCCATAAAGATCATCAAGGGCAACAACCACCCGAGCCACTGCCTGTTCACCCCGCTATCATCCAGAAGGCGAGGTCAGTACAGGTGCATCAAAGCTGGGACCGAGAGACTGAAAAACAGCTTCTATCTCAAGGCCATCAGACTGTTAAACAGCCACCACTAACATTGAGTGGCTGCTGCCAACACACTGACTGACTGGAATTGATGGGAAATGATGTAAAATATATCACTAGCCACTTTAAACAATGCTACCTAATATAATGTTTACATACCCTACATTATTCATCTCATATGTATATGTATATACTGTACTCTATATCATCTACTGCATCCTTATGTAATACATGTATCACTAGCCACTTTAACTATGCCACTTTGTTTACATACTCATCTCATATGTATATACTGCACTCAATACCATCTACTGTATCTTGCCTATGCCGCTCTGTACCATCACTCATTCATATATCTTTATGTACATATTCTTTATCCCCTTACACTTGTGTCTATAAGGTAGTAGTTTTGGAATTGTTAGCTAGATTACTTGTTGATTATTACTGCATTGTCGGAACTAGAAGCACAAGCATTTCGCTACACTCGCATTAACATCTGCTAACCATGTGTTTGTGACAAATAAAATGTAATTTGACTTGGTTCGATTCAAAGCAGTATCACTTCCAGCTGTTATTGGGAGTCCCATGGGGCGGTGCACAATTGGCCTAGCGTTGTATGTGTTTTGCCAGGGTAAGCTGTCATTGTAAATAAGAATATGTTCTTAACTGACTTGCCTAGTTAAATAAAAAAATAAAAAATGACCAATGAGAATGACCCACATGATCTTACTCACGTAATCCAGCACTGCCATAAACCTTACTCTCAGTCCTATTCCATTAAAGCAGACACAGGCCTGGCTGACTGGTACTTTATCTAAAAACATGACCTCTGCTGACATGGTGGGGTGACCCTGTGGGTGGAGGTCACAGGAATATTTACAGGTTTGGTAGGGCAGAGGCCAGAGATGGCTGGTCAAAGGACATTGTTAAGATGATGAAAATGGCTAGTACAGGTCGGGGTTGCATGCTGACGCCTTTGTCTGTTGCTGTAAAGGCACATTGCTCATTGATGTCATCATGCGTCATCTGCCATTCAGTCTGTCTGTTTTAGCTCATTCATACTGTTTACTGCCTGTAGAAGACAAAGGCCTGTACGAAGCCATTACAATTACATTTCATTCTAACCTCTCTTTACTGAGGCCAGGTCCCCTATCATGTGAGGGGGTTTAGGTTGTTAGGTTGTTTTGAGCCAATTCTGTGTAGCTTTGCAACATCTTTCAAAACATAAAACTCCACTGGTAATGTGTAATGAACTACTAGCAATCACCACTGGTATGTACGTCTCATTGAGAGAGGGAATGGATTAAAGGCATTGTTCATGCTGACTCTCTACTTGTCAAATAAATGCTGGCTGCCTGCTTATCGCGCCCTCCCAATTGTCGTCTAATCTGTTGGTTGAGTGCAGAGCCTGCTCGTAAACACATTTCTCCAGTCAGACAGACAATGGAGTTACCGCCTTGTTGTGCATCAGGGATTCCTGTACAGTATATCCTGCTCCACCTTTACATACATTTCTGACAAAGGACTTAATTGAATACCCATCCATAGCTAATTTGTCTCTGCTCCACGTCGAGACTCACACACAAGACATATATTCTACTTTAAGGATAGTCCCTCCATTCCGTTACGTTGGAAGTGTTGTTGCTTCCAATCCTTAAGGCTAAACAGTAAACAGATTCCATGGAATAAATTCAATTAACTCTGTAACCCTGTAGATAATTACAGGAAGGCAGCCACCATGGACTGGGCGGTAATGGTGTTTTTACCCTTGATCCGTGGCCCTACTTTTCCCATTTGTTTATCAAATTAATTTAGGCCCATAGATTTGTAAATACTATTCTTAAATACACAACTTTTTATTTTAGCTCCACATTACACTTGTGCTTATGCTAATTAAACCATGTTTAAACAGAGTGATGGCCGTAAATTAAACATCTAAAGAAGTTAAGGCCACTAAGCGCTCGGAAAAACAATTATGGGGTTTTGCTATTCCGTGTCCTTGGGTGACATTGTCCTGGTTTTGGACTGTTCTTACTTCCTCTATAAAGTCACACAGCTATGCATTATGAAACATGAGCTAATGTTTTATCAAAAATATTTAGATTTAGTTTTTAAAACGTTCCAATATATCTATTACAATATTCTTTCAGCATCTTATCATCTTCCAGTTTTGTAAGATCTGTGGTCACCGGGGGAGAGATTGTTGCTGTGTCTTGTTTCAAGGACAAATGTTTGACCTGTTATATTTGACAGGCTGCTTGTATGCCCTTTCTCCATTAAAGTGAATGTCTGCACTAGCCCTTCTCGGCTTCATCCTGTATTGATGTGTCAAACAAACACGGCTAGCTTGTTTGCCTTATACTAAGTAGTCCTTATTGTGCTTTATGTATTTGTTTATTTTTTAGATAAGGATAAGGCCTTTTTTGGATAAGCAGCTGACACTCCCTCTATCTGCACAAAATGGTGTGAGGGAAGATAAAATGGAGTTTGTTAATTGTGTGGTGGTGAAGGGGGGAATAATGTTATTGACCTATGCTGACAACAATGTGTTTCAATTATACCACGGCGATCATTTGTTAGGCGAGCGGAGCAATGGAGGGACACAGAGTTTAAACCTGGTTTAGAGTCATTCTCCATCACTTATGATGTGTCTTTGGGAAGCACTTAACTTTAATTACCCAATTTCTTCTTCAAGCAACAACGCCTAGCCCAGACCCACGATGTGAGACAAATAAAGACAAGTTTGAAAGTTGGCATTTTGCAGACTGCATCTCTCTGTGGTGAAGGAGGGGAGGCTGCCAGACTGCATCTCTCCGTGGTGAAAGAGGGGAGGCTGCCAGACTGCATCTCTCCGTGGTGAAAGAGGGGAGACTGCCAGACTGCATCTCTCTGTGGTGAAAGAGGGGAGACTGCCAGACTGCATCTCTCTGTGGTGAAAGAGGGGAGACTGCCAGACTGCATCTCTCTGTGGTGAAAGAGGGGAGACTGCCAGACTGCATCTCTCCGTGGTGAAAGAGGGGAGACTGCCAGACTGCATCTCTCTGTGGTGAAAGAGGGGAGACTGCCAGACTGCATCTCTCTGTGGTGAAAGAGGGGAGACTGCCAGACTGCATCTCTCTGTGGTGAAATAGGGGAGACTGCCAGACTGCATCTCTCTGTGGTGAAAGAGGGGAGACTGCCAGACTGCATCTCTCCGTGGTGAAAGAGGGGAGACTGCCAGACTGCATCTCTCCGTGGTGAAAGAGGGGAGACTGCCAGACTGCATCTCTCCGTGGTGAAAGAGGGGAGACTGCCAGACTGCATCTCTCCGTGGTGAAAGAGGGGAGACTGCCAGACTGCATCTCTCTGTGGTGAAAGAGGGGAGACTGCCAGACTGCATCTCTCTGTGGTGAAAGAGGGGAGACTGCCAGACTGCATCTCTCCGTGGTGAAAGAGGGGAGACTGCCAGACTGCATCTCTCCGTGGTGAAAGAGGGGAGACTGCCAGACTGCATCTCTCCGTGGTGAAAGAGGGGAGACTGCCAGACTGCATCTCTCCGTGGTGAAAGAGGGGAGACTGCCAGACTGCATCTCTCTGTGGTGAAAGAGGGGAGACTGCCAGACTGCATCTCTCTGTGGTGAAAGAGGGGAGACTGCCAGACTGCATCTCTCCGTGGTGAAAGAGGGGAGACTGCCAGACTGCATCTCTCCGTGGTGAAAGAGGGGAGACTGCCAGACTGCATCTCTCCGTGGTGAAAGAGGGGAGACTGCCAGACTGCATCTCTCCGTGGTGAAAGAGGGGAGACTGCCAGACTGTAGGAGATTTTTATACATCTTCCATGAATCTGTAATACCAGAATTGGATTATAAAAAAAGAAGAAGAAGGTGTAAGTTAGTATTTACATCTTTTAGTGATAATTCATTTTGTCCTTTCTTACACTGGAATTCAGTGGTGGAAAAAGTGTCCAATTTTCATACTTGAGTAAGAGTAAAGATACCTTAATAGAAAATGACTCAAGTAAAAATGAAAGTCACCCAGTAAAATACTACTTGAGTAAAAGTCTAAAAGCATTTGGTTTTAAATATATTTAAGTATCAACAGTGAAAGTATAACTAATTTCAAGTTCCTTATATTAAGCAAACCAGACAGCATCATGTTCTTTTTATTCATTTTTTAACGAATAACCAGGGACACGCTCCAACACTCAGACACCATTTACAAACAAGCATGTGTTTAGTGAGTCCACCAGATCAGAGGCTGTAAGGATGACCTGGGATGTTCTTTTGATAAGTGTGTGAATTAGATAATTGTGTTGTCCTGATAAGCATTCAAAATGTAATGAGAACTTTGGGTGTAAAAAATACATAATTTTCTTTAGGAATGTAGTGAAAGTAAAAGTAAAAGTAGTCAAAAATATATATAGTAAAGTAAAGTACAGATACCCCCAAAAACGACTTAATTAGTACTTTCAAGTGTTTTTACTTACAGTAAGTACTTTACACCACTGCTGGAATGAATGATTTTCACCCTGTTAAGTACTCGATAGTTTTCACAATGTTAAATATTTGTTTTACAAAACAGCTCCTGAACAGATTTCCCAGATGTTTTATTTTTTTTCAAATTGCACTCGTGCGAATGTGATTAATTCTAATCAAGTCCAATTTATTCTCGCTGAGTAGCTGGAAGAGGCCTGACTGTTGTCTGTGTACTGTCTGTGTGGTGTCTAGGTAGGTGGAGGTGTCGATCACAGCTCTCCCCTCTAGGTGTTGAGGAGGTGGTTGTGTCAGGGAGAAGCAGGGAAACGTGCACTCTGGCCCTCTGCGCCTGGACATGAAAAACCTGCATGTCAGTTCACCCTTTCAGGACTACTCTCTTCCTCTAACAAAGTGTATCCAATCAACAGTGTAACTTTCATAACAACTCCCCAGCAGATCTTATTAAGAGGAAGAACAGTGGGTAAAATGTACTTGACTATAAGCATGTTATGTACACCAATTATGTTCATTGGAGAGTTGCTGATGGCCCACTGTAGATTCAGTACCTATTTTTAAATATCTGCTGAAGATACACTTTAATGAAAATATTTTTAATGTATGATTTCAATGTATGATTCTAATTGGAATTCTTGTTTCATGCTCCTTCCACCTGTCATTGTTTCTTTGTTAGTTCTTTGTTAGTTTATTTCATTATTTTATGATGTGGAGCACTTTGTTACTCTTATTGAAAAACCCTATAAAGATTGTTATTATTAGTGCAGCTCTAGGACCAGGAAGGCAGACTGGAATTAAAGCGCCGGTGTCACGTGATGTTCATTATTGTGCAACCTCTCCAAATTTCTCCCGTCTCTGTCATCCATCTGTGCAGACGCATCAGTCTTTGACAGATAACGCTCTGTGGAGAACTTTGGGCATTGAATTACAGAGACACAAACCCCTCCACAAGTTTGAATTATCAGTTGTTTTGTGGAGGAAAAAAATGGTGTGTTCTGATAACATTTGCATAATTAGTAATCTAAATCTGATGTTGACTGGCAGGCAGGCGGGGGGGGGGGGGGGGGGGGGGGGGGTCAACATTAGGTGTAAACATCTGTTGTAGTTGTGGCATTGTTCTATAAAAAATAATAATTTCAAGGGGATCATAGTCCAGAAGAAGGCCTTACTCTTCTAGGAATCTATCTGAAATGCTTACCAATTCATCCTGTCATCCGTCCATCCTGTCATCCTCCCATCCTGTTATCCATCCATCCTGTCATCCATCCATCCTGTCATCCATTATGTCATCCTTCCATCCTGTCATCCACCCATCCTGTCATCCATCCAGTCTGTCATCCATCCATCCTGTCATCCATTATGTCATCCATCCTGTCATCCATCCATCCTGTCATCATCCAGTCATCCATCCTGTCATCCTCTTTCTCCTATCTGATTGGAAAATGGTGAAAACAGGGACCCACTTTAAACAAAGTACAACTTACAGTGTAAAGGTTGTGTATATACAGTAGCATACATAGAGGCTTCATAAGCAATGCATAAATGATTCACAAATCATCTATAAGCATATGTCATGCTCTATAAATGGTGTATATAGTGCTTTGTGTCACATCTGGCAATTCACCCTACGGTGGCAATGGCTGTCACCCCTTATACAGCATTTATAGAGTATGACATACGCTTATAGATGATTTGTAAAGTAATGTATGTAGTGCTTATGAAGCCTTTATTAATTGTACTTTGTTTAAAGGGGGATTAAAAACAGTGTGGTGGAAGCCCATCAATGGGCTGGTGTTCACCTATCCATTTCTTTCATATCAATGCAATGAAGCAGAGGATACGAGGAGAGGACATACTTTTAAGACAACTGAGAAAAGGACTAACCGACATGGAGATAGTAATATCAGAAGCAAAGTCGACCTAAAATCTCCTCCCAGGCTTTGAGTGACGTAAGTGCAGAATCTCCCATCTGAGCGCTTGAGATATGGAAAGCTATCTGTTCCCAGAGCGCCCGTCCGCTCCAGGGCCCAGAGAACCCACGTCAAATGCCAGACCTCTATGGGAAGTGACATTCAGAGCATGCCAAGATACTCAGCAGTGCATCAAGGAAATGAAACCCATCAGCACATCTGTGTTTGGGAACGTCAGTGTTCAGAATGTATGTTCTGACCAATGCAGGTCAATTTGTCCTCTGTTTCTTGTACTTTGCACAACCTAACTAAGAAGAACTCTCACACACAGACCACTCTGAGAGCGGCATGGCTGCTGAACCCTAAACGGAGATGTTGCCGTGAGAATGTCCTGGCTGCTGAACCCTAAATGGAGATGTTGCCGTGAGAATGTCCTGGCTGCTGAACCCTAAATGGAGATGTTGCCGTGAGAATGTCCTGGCTGCTGAACCCTAAATGGAGATGTTGCCGTGAGAATGTCCTGGCTGCTGAACCCTAAATGGAGATGTTGCCGTGAGAATGTCCTGGCTGCTGAACCCTAAATGGAGATGTTGCCGTGAGAATGTCCTGGCTGCTGAACCCTAAATGGAGATGTTGCCGTGAGAATGTCCTGGCTGCTGAACCCTAAATGGAGATGTTGCCGTGAGAATGTCCTGGCTGCTGAACCCTAAATGGAGATGTTGCCGTGAGAATGTCCTGGCTGCTGAACCCTAAATGGAGATGTTGCCGTGAGAATGTCCTGGCTGCTGAACCCTAAATGGAGATGTTGCCGTGAGAATGTCCTGGCTGCTGAACCCTAAATGGAGATGTTGCCGTGAGTGCTGCAACCTTTCTTAGCGGGGGACTCCCACAAGGCATGATTTCTGTTTGATGAATAAACGGGGTAAGGATCTTGCTGTTGGGGCGATGCTGCAAATGTCAGCGGCAGACAAACAGTGGGAGCAAGCCGTCCATAAAGCCCCTGTTTCCTAAGCCCAGACCTCCTCTAGCCCATCAATCAGGAGCCCCCCAGTCTCCTATTGGATTGGAGTTCAAGGATACACATAATTAGAGAACAGTAGTTTGCTGATGGGGTCAGACCATACTTTGTTACACACCAAATGACTGGTTCCAAAATGTGTCCTGTCTGTCTGTCTGTCCTCTCGGTCCTCTCTGTCCTGTCTGTCCTCTCTGTCCAGTCTGTCCTGCCTATCATCTCTGTCCTGTCTGTCCTCCCTGTCCTGTCTGTCTTGTCTGTCCTCTCTGTCCTGTCTGTCCTCTCTGTCCTGTCTGTCCTCTCTGTCCTGTCTGTCCTCTCTGTCCTGTCTGTCATCTCTGTCCTCTCTGTCTGTGTGTGGATAGTGTGACATGTAGTCTAGAGCTGCTGTTATAAATAGAGTATCACAGGTTAGTGAATCAGTTCACTGTTAGTACAGTAGTTCAATATTGACCGAAGTGTATCTAAACAGTGTGTTTTAATGACAACTCAACCTAGATAGGTCCATGCACTAAAGATAAGCAAATTCCACACATCATTTTTACATTGTAGACCTGAACATCACAGTTCTATCCGTGTCTGCTGGTGCATTTTGAGCCTCTGTCCTTCCCATATCGGTATATACATCCTGCTATCCGGACTGGGGAAATGAAATCCATTGTGGTCCATTAAAGAGTGCCCACTCTGCAGGGCAGGCTTTATGACATCAGGCTGGGCATGGGGAGAGCATTCCATTACCCGCTGAAATGGATGCCTGGATTTCCTCCTTGATTAGCTTTGTCTCCAATAACAATGATAACCGTAGGCAGGGCTAATTGAACAGGGCTCGCCCCCTCCTCTCCATGCGGAAGTGCTTCCTCATTTCGTCTGTCCTTTTAATAATTACATTATCATTTTACACCCGGTGAAGTTTTTTTCCGTTTGTGTTGAAGTGAAAGCTCATTATTGGGCCTGAATTATGTGCCGTCTATTGATCCCCGTGCTGGATCAGGGGCCTCTAAGTTGGTCTAGACAGAATAGTTAGCCAGGTGACAGAAAGGAAACATAGGAGCCCCAAGGGAAGGATCCCTGAGCTCAGTTAGCAATTAATGCCTGCCAAGTAATGGAATTTAAGTTTCCACTAAATCCACCAAAGCTTTGACATTTCAAGTGCCTTATAAAAAACCATTAGCGTAATGAGAAGGTCCAAACAGAGAGGCATTATTTTTCTCCTCTATAATTCCCCCCCTCCCCACTCTCTCTCTCTCTCTCTCTCTCTCTCTCTCTCTCTCTCCCTCTCTCTCTCTCTATCTCTACCTCTCCCCCTTCTCTCTCTGTCTCTGTGCTTCACTCTGTCATTACCCACACGAATGGTTTCAAATCATTTCAACTTATAAGAAAAAAATTACCCAAGATTCTCTGAGAGATGTTTGGATGATAAAGGGTCCAGAATGCTGTTGGTGTATTATTGTTGGCCTGATTGGAGGTCTGTGGGTTTGATTGATGGGTATTAGCAGGTTCAATTTCCCTGACAGGCAGGGATAATCTCCATTTTGGGTGTGGAGGGTGTTCTTTGATAAAACACGCAATGAGCGGGGGAAAGACCAATATGCTGAGTCAGAAGCCAAGACGGCCATTCATCTCTATGGAGTTGTGGGTCCGTTTTAAAGCTATCCATCATTATCTTGATAAACACACCACACTGCTAAGCTAACTGCACAACCCACTTGCCACCAGGGCCAGCAGCACTGTGTCCTTGAGTGGACTCATAGGAAGTTGGGCTGTGGGGTGGGGGTAGATAGATGGACTCAGAGGGAGTTGGGCTGTGGGGTGGGGGTATATAGCTGGGCTCAGAGGGAGTTGGGCTGTGGGGTGGGGGTAGATAGATGGACTCATAGGGAGTTGGGTTGTGGGGTGGGGGTACATAGATGGACTCGTAGGGAGTTGGGCTGTGGGCTGGGGGTAGATAGATGGGACTCAGAGGGAGTTGGGCTGTGGGGTGGGGGTAGAGAGTTTGACTCATAGGGAGTTGGGCTGTGGGGTGGGGGTAGAGACGGACTCATAGGCAGTTGGGCTGTGGGGTGGGGGTAGAGACGGACTCATAGGGAGTGTGACTGTGGGGTGGCGGTAGAGAGATGGACTCAGGGAGTTGGGCTATGGGGTGGGGGTAGAGACGGACTCATAGGGAGTTGGACTATGGGGTAGAGAGATGGACTCATAGGGAGTTGGGCTGTTGGCTGGGGGTAGAGACGGACTCATAGGGAGTTGGGCTGTGGGGTGGGGGTAGATAGATGGACTCATAGGGAGTTGGGCTGTGGGGTGGGGGTAGATAGATGGACTCATAGGGAGTTGGACTATGGGGTAGAGAGATGGACTCATAGGGAGTTGGGCTGTGGGCTGGGGGTAGAGACAGACTCATAGGGAGTTGGGCTGTGGGGTGGGGGTAGATAGATGGACTCATAGGGAGTTGGGCTGTGGGGTGGGGGTAGATAGGTGGACTCATAGGGAGTTGGGCTGTGGGGTGGGGGTAGATAGATAGACTCATAAGGTTGGGGGTAGATAGATGGTCTCATAGGGAGTTGAGCTGTGGGGTGGGGCTAGAGACGGACTCATAGGGAGTGTGACTGTGGGGTGGGGGTAGATAGATGGACTTATAGGGAGTTGGGCTGTGGGATAGAGAGATGGACTCATAGGGAGTTGGGCTGTGGGATAGAGAGATGGACTCATAGGGAGTGTGACTGTGGGGTGGGGTAGATAGATTAACTCATAGGGAGTTGGGCTGTGGGGTCGGTGTAGAGACGGACTCATAGGGAGTTGGGCTGTGGGGTGGGGGTAGATAGTGGACTCATAGGGAGTTGGGCTGTGGGGTGGCGGGAGAGAGATTGTTGTTATACAAAGTGGATTTATCCCACAAATCTACCGCCCTTCCCTCACACTCTCAAAACGGGTACCTCTATGATAGAGAACTGTGTGTGTGTTGCCAGTTGCAGGCCTCTACTTAAAAGATAGCCTTAATGAAAAGTGTGGACTAGTCATGTGATTGTGCTGCACCTGTTAAAGCAGCCCTGTTCTCCCTGGGAGAGAGATAGAGAGCCAAGGACTTCATTTCCCCCCTGTAATGAGGCCACTCTCCTCAAAGCCATTCTGTGTGTCCTTGGCATATATGCCTTGGTAATGCCAGTAAATACATACAGGGAGAATAAAGTAGGCTGTAATCGACAAGGGCTGTGGAGGAGAAAAGCAGCTGATTAGACTTGTTTTACTGCCATACTGTTGCCCACCTAGACCAGCCCTGACCTTGCATAGCAAAGCCCTTACACATCTAATGATCTCTGAGTGATACAATGTGTTCTCTCCCTCTCTCTTTCTCTCTCTCCATCTTTCTCCTCGCTTATGACACGCAGGCACACACACACACACACACACACACACACACACACACACACACACACACACACACACACACACACACACACACACACACACACACACACACACACACACACACACACACAGTCTAAAATACCCAGTCAGCAGTTCAGCTGGGAGTCTAGCAAATTAGCTGTCCTATTGAAATAGAAAGGAGAGTGCTCTGTGCAGCTGAAAATGCTGCTATGGCAAGCCTTACAGAAGAGCCTCACAGAGAAGAGCCTTACAGGAGAGCGATGGAGGGGAAATTACTTGTTCGGACAAAGAAACATGAGAAGGTTCTTTCACTACAAATCTACCAATTTACATTCAGACGTTGGGAGATTACATCCATTTCTTTTTTCGTTTTTCCCCTTCTCCATTTCTCCTCACATTGTCATCCATAGGTTTCACACAAAGTGCTTTTAGAAAAAAACATATTTCCCAATTCTGAAATACATCATTTTGATGAATACATTACTTCCCCCTTCCTCTTAGCCATTATTTTGGATTGAATACTATCATGACCTGATTAGTGTAATGGTGCCAATACTAAAGGACTGTGCACCTCCATTGAATTAAGGATACCTACTGTATTTCTAAGAATTTATGGTTGACACATTTAGGCTACTCTGTTATATTTGGATGCTAGAGGTCTACAGATGAACCCACAGATGTTGCCTGCTTCCTCATAACATCCTCCCCTCTTCGTCTTAACTGCATCATGATGATGTGGCTTCTTGACTGTCCAATATCTTGAAAACCTGACTGCTGACATGCAAAAAATATTGGGACTGTATCAACAGTGGACTAAATAAAAAAATACCAAAATGTCGTTTTTATATATTTAAATCATCAATGTAAATGTAGGACTATATTTCTGTATTTGTGATAACTTTAGTTGAATCCGGAAACCAGCAGCTTAAGTGATTAATTTAATTGTCTAATTCTATCTCTTTGCCGTCTTCCCCCTTCAGCTGAACTGGCCCAAGGTAATTAAGATTCCATTCCGGGCAGAATTGGAATGTTAACACGCAGGGTAATCATTTGGCTTCTGTGACTGGGCCAATGGAGCACCTAAAGTGACCCCTGAGCTCTGTGATTGGCTCTTTAGGATTGCTGTGTGTGTGTCCCCCACCCCACGCCATCTTGTTGTGTGGTCCCCCTCTTCAGACCTCTTCAGACCCGGGGCGGGGAGGCGGTGGCTGGGTGGCCTTCTTACCTGGATGAGTGAGTGTGCATAAGAACTTGTTTGAATTCATAATTGTGCTCTTGTGAAGGGAGGAATTTGTAAAGCAAGGCAGGGCTCATTGTGTGGCGGTGCGAGTCCAGTGGAGGGTGTTAGGCTCAAAGCTAATGTAATCTAAGCTATTAGAGAGGGTTAATTAGCAGCTGAACTGGAGCCCGAAGAGGAGGCAGGCAGGCAGAGGGAGTGGGCAGGGATAGAGAGGTCTTCAGGGAGTCATTAAAGGCTGCTTGTTGCGATACAGCCACATAGTCAATGGAGGGAAGAGAAAGAGAGGTTCACACAGTAAAAAATGCCCTTGTGTTCTCCTGTCTGAAAATAAAATATGAATTTTATGGATCTAAGCAAAAGGGTTTTATTCAGTGCTGCCATGCAAAGCATAGAGGGGAAAGGGTTTTCGTGAGGTGGTCTGGATATTTATCATAATTCAATGTTGTTAAAGTTTGCCATACATTAACATTTCCTCACCTATTAAAGCATATGCTATACTTATATGACAAATGCACTAGGATAACCTAAAGTGGAGTAGATCTAATGTGATGTTTTACATCATTTTATTATTATTTAAACATCAATTAGGAGGTAGATCAGCTTTAATATTGCAGATAGATTATAGTTTGCATCATTTTCTGCATAATTTCCAGTCCCCCATATATTGTTGTGGTAAATATGTACATCTATATATACGTTTTATTATTATTATTTTGTTATATATTTTCCTTTATTATTTTCCAGTAAAGCCTACCACCCCTCCTCTACTTGGAGTAAAGTAATGGACAACAATACTTAGGCTTCTACTTCTAGCTTATACATACTATATACTGATGGACACAGTGTATTTTACAAAGTTTATTTTTTGTTTGTCTTTAATCCCATCCTTCAGCTCCCATCTATCTCTGAAGACCATCAAGTTGGATTATTATTTGCCATATATTTTTAACTGTGCTGTTTGACAAAAGTTCTGAACCTACACAGTGCATTCGGAAAGTATTCAGACCCCTTCCTTTTTCCCACATTTAGTTATGTTACAGCCTTGTAAAAAAAAATCATCATCAATCTACACCCAATACCTCAATAAGTGTTCGGATCCTTTGCTATGAGACTCAAAATTGAGCCCAGGTGCATCCTGTTTTGCTTCCATTGATCATCCTTGAGATGTTTCTGCAACTTGATTGGAGTCCACCTGTGGTAAATTCAATTGATTGGACATGATTTGGAAAGGCACACACCTGTCTATATAAGGTCCCACAGTTAACAATGCATGTCAGAGCAAAAACCAAGTCATAAGTTTGCAGGAATGTGTCAATGCACAGATCTGGGGAAGGGTACCAAAACATTTATGCAGCATTGAAGGTCCCCAAGAACACAGTAGCCTCCATTATTCTTAAATTATTATCTTAAGTTATGAACCACCAACACTCTTCCTCAAGCTGGCCGCCCGGCCAAACTGAGCAATCAGGGGGGAGAAGGGCCTTGATCAGGGAGGTGACCAAGAACCCGATGTTCACTCTAACAGAGTTCCTCTGTGGAGATGGGAGAACCTTCCAGAAGGACAACCATCTCTGCAGCACTCTACCATAGGCCTTCATGGTAGAGTGGCCAGACAGAATCCCCCCCCTCAGTAAAAGGCACATGACAGCCCTCTTGGAGTTTGCCAAAAGGCACCTAAAGACTCTCAGACAATGAGAAACAAGATTCTCTGGTCTGATGAAACCAAGATTGAACTCTTTGACCTGAATGCCAAGCATCACGTCTGGAGGAAACCTGGCACCATCCCTACAGTGAATCATGGTGGTGGCAGCATCATACTGTGGGGATGTTTTTCAGCAGCAGGGACTGTGAGATTAGTCAGGATCGAGGGAAAGATGAACTGAGCAAATTACAGAGATATCCTTGATGAAATTCCGCTCCAGAGTGCTCAAGACCTCAGACTGGGGCAAAGGTTCACCTTCCAATAGGACAACGGCCCTAAGCACACAGCCAAGACAACGCAGGAGTGGCTTCGGGACAAGTCTCTGAATGTCCTTGAATGGCCCAGCCAGAGCCCAGACTTGAACCTCGATTGAACATCTTTGGAGAGACCTGAAAATAGCTGTGCAGTGACACACCCATCCATCTTGACAGAGCTTGAGAAGATCTGCAGAGAAGATTTGGAGAAACTCCCCAAATACAGTTGTGCCAAGCTTGTAGCGTCCATTCAAGGCTGTAATCACTGCCAAAGGAGCTTCAACAGTTTATTTTATTTTATACATTTGCCAAAATGTCTGAACCTGTTTTTGTTTTGTCATTATGGGGTATTGTGTGTATATTGATGAGGGGGAAAAAACTATTTATTATGTTTTAAAATAAGGCTGTAATGTAACAATATGTGGAAAAAGTCAAGGGGCCTGAATACTTTACAAATGCACTATATACATTTTACGGACACAGTATATTTTACATTAGTTATCTTGTTGTTTTTAGTCCCCCCCTTCAGCTCCAGTCAACCCCCCCTCCCATCTATCTCTGAACACCATCCAGTTGTGATTCATATTTGCCATATCTTTTTCAACTGTGCTGTGATGTTTCACAAAAAGATCTTAACCTATCTATTCTCGTAGTTTCTATAGATTCTAAATTAAAGATAAACAATTTTGCAAAAAGCATTATTATATTATTGACTGATTGACTCTGCCTTTTCAAATAACCCAGCAGTGCTATTCAGAGTTAGCTCCAGGTACATGGTGCGAGTCTTCAGCCATTCCTGAACCTGCGACCAAAAACAAGCTACATATGGACAGTACCAAAACAAATGATCTCTTCGCAGCAGAATATGCAGAGCTGGGATGATTGTATCCCCCATATATATAACATTCTATTGTTTTCCGTTGTTTTGCTTTCAGAATAATGATCAGTTGGCATATTGGTGTTTTGGTATGTCTCCTCAACGACATCCTCTAGAAAACTATGATGGACTTCTTTAGTATGTTCATTTTCATCCTAGCAATGTAATCAGATCATGATTTTGGACCAACTGGGGTGTCGACTCTCTAGCCAATCAATGACATTAACTGATACATTAAGTTCCATCCAGGGAGAAGCAGTACAAAACTGCAGCATTTGATGACATGTTGTTTAGCTCCGTGAAACATTGTTCTTACTGTTCTTATAAGGGTCATTTTCATTCAAAACCAGCAACCGGATTGACTTAGCATTACTTCTTATTCACACTGTAAATATTACATCCTATGTCTATGAATTGTCTTAGGCCTGTATCCTGTTTTATCTCAGATCAATAAACTATTACTGCTTAGACCTTCCTGGTTTAAAGAATGGGCTTCACAGGCTCTTCTTGTTCATTCTCTTGCTTGGTTTTTGCAGTGCGGTCTGTGATCCAGTACCGCGTCTGGTGTCAGTCATCTGTTTCTCTGGTATATCTTATCATGGTATATCTTATCATGGTATATCTTATCATGGTATATCTTATCATGGTATATTTTATCATGGTATATCTTATCATGGTATATCTTATCATGATATATCTTATCATGGTATATTTTATCATGGTATGTCTTATCATGGTATATTTTATCATGGTATATCTTATCATGGTATATCTTACCATATGTTCTGGTCATGCAGAGCCCAGTGAAAAAGATTTAGCATACAGTAAGGATAACTTGTATGTGAAACACACACTCAGGACAGTACTTTCATCCCTAAAATATCTATACAGCAAATTCAATCACTACTGTGGCACGTACTGTACGTAGTTGGACGATGAATGTGTCCACCAAATGCACTCAATAAAACAAATGGCCTGGAAGCTTAGGGAGGGAACATTTATGGTACACTTTGTATGTTCTTCTTTTTACAAAACCTCATATTCCTCTTGACATGTGCATTATGAATGCAGTGTTTCCTGGTACTGTGAGGACTAACTACAGCTCCATTACACGATGTACTGTATGTCTAGCACTGCTTGAGGCCTGATGCATTTATCATCATCTCCTCCATCTTCTCCTCTCCTCCATCCTCTCCTCCATTCTCTCCTCCAGTTCTCTCTCCCATCCTCTCCACTCCTCCAGTCCTCTCTTCCATCCTCTCCTCTCCTCCAGTCCTCTCCTCTATCCTCTCCTCCCGTCCTAGTCTACATTCTCTCTCTGTCTCCATTGCCAGGGCTCTTCAGCAGCTTACAGCCAAATCTTACTTGGCTAGTTAGTGTCTGTTCCCATGGTGTTTTAATGCAGATTAATTACTTTACTGAGCCCCGGAAATATATGCGTGTTGTTTTGTTCCTGGTTGTTTTTAGCTTTCTCCCTGACCTTAGGGTGAGGAGAGAGAAAAACACACCAACCCTCCACAGAAGACTTATTCCCTCTATTTACTAGAAGACGGAGGTGTTTCTCCTGCATCATCAGATCAATGAAAAGTAAATAGCCCACACTTCTTGTTTCCCAGTGCAGTATTGATCTTTCCTCAGCTTTCGCTTCCCTTTCCCCCGCGTCTCGTGTCTTTCAACCCCTGGGAGCACACTGATTGCCATAGATTGGACAAGCTAACAACCGCATGATGAGGAACCAGGCTTTATATTTCTTCCCCTGTTCTTTCATTTTTTTCTTTTAGTGGCACTGGCATGCACCGACACACACAGACTTACACAGACCTAAACGGCAGATCCACACAGGTCTACTCCATTGAAAGGAATATACTGTTGCTGTTTTTCTCTACAGTTCATTTCTGCTCTTGATCCACCGTGAGAGGATCTGTTTTGATGGAGATGTGTGGTGCCAAATTGACGGAATATCAACCTCACCACGTTGGGATGCTCCTCACCTTACGGATAACTTTTTTTGCCTTTCCAGCTGGCACCACGTTTGTTCCAGAACCTTCCAACATGGAGAACATATCTCAGGTGGCCTGCGGAAAACGACACAATGTTTGTGCTCGAGATGGAAGTGTGGCTGTATGTGGGTGAGTTCAAAGCTGACTCTTCCCACAGTTTGGTGAAGTGAAAAGCTGGAGGAAAGGGGTAGGAGGAGGGTAAACCCTCCCCAGCCCTCCTCAAATTAGAGCATAGGCAAATTAAAGGGACCAGATCGAAGCGATGTGCATCAGTGTGGGTTGTGCTATACCATTGGCTATTTAAACATGGTTGTGTGTCTGTGTGCGTGTGTGTGATGTGTGTATGTGTTCCACTGTGCTCTGCATATGGTGTTGTAATAAGTATCAGTAAGAGTCTGGCTGCTACCGGGTGGCTGGAGATCAATATCAACTGTGTTTATTTCATTTGATTGCTCTGTTTCTGGTCCCCAGGAACAAAACAGCTGAAATAAATGATTAGTTACGTTTTTTAAGTCTCATCACCAACTTGCAAACTATATGGATCTGTTGGCATCCAACACACATACTATGCGCCATGTTGAATTGTTCACTAGACATGGATAGCCTATAACTAGACAATAACTATACATTAATAAATACAGATCATAACTATTTCTTTAGTTGAGTTTTTGTCACTTGTGTTAATATAAGGTTCAGTCTTTTGTCCAGGGAAGTATATCAACTGTTCTGTTGTCATGTCCATGTTTTAAAAAGCTGATACCTACTCATGTTGTGCCGTTTCGTCCCAATCAGACACACATCTGCAAATCACCACATCCACAAAACATGTTTCACAGTCAACTTGTCAACTTGTCAGTATTTTTACACCTTTTAAATCCATTCTGTCAGCTGAGAATATTGTGGAGGGAATCCCCATCATCTCTACAGAAATTCCCTCCCTTCTCCTGCGCAGGTCTCTGTGTTTGCATGGAATATTTCCGGGGGTCTCTGGGAGGATGACAGTTATAACTAGCCCTATTAGATAACCCTCAGGGTGCCTCAGCGCTGATATGAGCACCATTCATTTTCTATTATGGAGTGATAAAGATGTGCCCCTGTGCACTTGTTCTACTGCCTTTTTGAGTCATACACCAAGTGTAGACTTTCCTGGGCGGTGTTATGGGGGTTACTGCGCCCCTCTGGGAGCTCATTTATTATTTGCAGATATTGATCTGGCAGGGAGGGCCGGACGAGACATGGTCATGTTGACTTAGGTCTATCCCGTGGCGGTTAACTCTTTCCAACCGGACAAAGACCTTGTGATGGACGGAGGCTCTCACTTCTGTTGTTGGATTCATTTAGTTGGTGTGGTTATTGTTCTCTTTAGTTATTGAGGTGTGCAATTGTATGTTGTGCAGATATACAATGTGACACGCACACACACACACCTCTTCCCTCACATTCTGTCGGCTCTGTCCAAGGGAAATAAAATCACAGTTAAGAGGAATGAAAACAAATATAGAAGGTCAGACATAACATGTATCATTTGGTCCGTCTGGTGGTGTGTAAATAACACTGGGACAGTAAAGGGCAAGGCTCTGAAACCTGCAGATAACCACAGCAGCACACCATGTGTTGTTCTACCGGCTGAAAATGTATTTCTCAGGACTGGACCCAGAGATTTGTCTTCATATTCCATAGTGTTGATTTATCTCATACTTAACTTATTTGTATGTCTAATCTCAGCCTATCTAACTGACATTTTATACTTGCTGTAAACGGTGAGATTAATCAAGTTTGATTTGATTTTTGGGGGGGGGGTCAGTACATGTCTAAATGTCTAAAGTGGCATGAGACCATCAAGACTAATTTACTGTATGACACGGTTTTGATCTGATACCCATATTAGGAGTGTAGAATGCCTTTTATTGCCGACACACAGTTGTTCCAGCACAAAATCCCTGTTACACGTGTGGGACAGCTGTTCCAGTTGGTTTGAAGTCTTGTTTTGGAGCCGTGCTAAACATAATGGGAACAGCTGCATCATAATATCAGTGGGATACCTTACTCGGTGGAATAAACCCCCTTATCCGACCTCCTCATAACGGAAAGAGAAAACAAGGTCGGCGAGATGGGTCTGGTTAATAGACTAGAGGCAAGGTGGACAGAGTAGTGAAGGAGTAGAAAAACTGAGCAGAAAGCCAGATGTGTTGGTCAGGAGATGGTGTCTTTAGGGGGACAGCTCAGCTCCATGGTCCTGGAACCACCACATCCACACCCTGGCCTCCAAGGACCAATAAGCACCTTCCCACAGGCCAAGCCAGGCCACTACCACAGCCTCTGTCAGGGCTAGCTCCAGACTAACTGGCATTTAATGTGTTGCATGAGCCTAGTGGGGTCAAGCTGTGGTATGGTTGGGGTTGGGGTGAGAGCAGTGCATGGGGGGATTGGGGGCTGGTAGAGGACTGGAGATGGAGTGAAGGGGGAGGTAGAGAGGGAAGAGATGCTGAAGAGGTAAAGAGAAGAAAAGTCATAAGATTACGCTTAAATAGATTGTACAATGAAGGGTGTTGTGATGTTTAGATTTTATTTAATAGCATTACCTAATGGTAATATGTGCAACATAACAGTATACCTGCTCTCATTGGCCATTTAAAACAAAATATCACTTTACAGAGGAACAGCTGAGAGTAATAACAGTACAATTTAAAAAGTAGGCGATTAGTGCTTTGGGCCAACCTAAACTTACTCTTGCCTCCTCTGTGGAGAACATTCCATCAACTATAAGTATTTTCTGTTGAGATTGGCCTATCTATGAAGATGCAGCATCAATATGAGGTCAGAGAGAAGACAGTGATGATGAGGAAACATGGTGTGGTGGATTTTCCGCTGCCCCCCGGCCTGGCTCGCCTGTCTTTCTAATGGCATTATCAACAAGTGGGCAGCGTGCTCCCAGAGCCCTGATGAGGGAAAGGGAGACAGTAGTGAGCCCCTGGAGCCCTGACAAAGAGAAGAGAGACAGCAGCGAGCCCCTGGAGCCCTGACAAAGAGAAGAGAGACAGCAGCGAGCCCCTGGAGCCCTGATTGAGGAAATAGAGACAGCAGCGAGCCCCTGGAGCCCTGACAAAGAGAAGAGAGACAGCAGCGAGCCCCTGGAGCCCTGACAAAGAGAAGAGAGACAGCAGCGAGCTCCTGGAGCCCTGACAAAGAGAAGAGAGACAGCAGCGAGCTCCTGGAGCCCTGACGAAGAGAAGAGAGACAGCAGCGAGCTCCTGGAGCCCTGACGAAGAGAAGGGAGGAAGCAGCGAGCCACTTCCATGACTCAAATGTCTGCCCTGTGCCAGAGACCGCAGCCTGTGGAGACGCTTCTCACAACTCAGAAATATGATCAACAAGAGGAGGGGAGGGGTGAAGAAAGACATACAGCTGGTAGACTAAGATAATACCCTAGTCCTCTAATTGGAGAGCTTCAAATTCCTTGGTATCCACATCACCAACAAACTATCACGGTCCAAACACACCAGGACCGTCGTGAAGAGGGCACGACAACGCCTATTCCCACTCAGGAGACTGAAAAGATTTGGCATGGGTCCTCAGATCCTCAAAAGGTTCTATAGCTGCACCATCGAGAGCATCCTCACCGCCTTGTATGGCAACTGCTCGGCCTCCGACCGCAAGGCACTACAGAGGGTAGTAGTTGTGGCCCAGTACATCACTGGGCCAAGCTTCCTGCCGTCCAGGACCAAAATACCAGGCGGTGTCAGAGGAAGGACCAAAAATTGCCAAAGACTCCAGCCACTCTAGTCATAGACTGTTCTCTCTACTACCGCATGGCAAGCGGTGCCGGAGCTCCAAGTACAGGTCCAAAAGGCTTCTTAACAGCTTCTACCCCTAAGCCATAAAACTCCTGAGCAGCTAATCAAATGGCTACCCGGACTACTTGCATTATCCCCACCCCACCCCCCATTTTTACGCTGCTGCTACTCTCTGTTTATTATATATGCATAGTCACTATCTCTACCTACATGCACATATTACCTCAATTACCTCGACTAACCAGTGCCCCCGCACATTGACTCTGTACCGGTACCCTCTGTCTATAGCCTGTCTACTGTTATTTTATTGTTGATCCTAAATATTTTTTTATTTTTCAATTTTTATTATTTTTCATTTTTATTTTATATACTAGTTTTTTACTTCAGTTTATTTTAATATTTTCTTAACACTTTATTTCTTCTTAAAACTGTATTGTTGGTTAAAGGCTTGTAAGTAAGCATTTCACTGTAAGGTCTACCTAAACCTGTTATATTCGGCGGATATGACAAATAAAATTTGATCTGATTTGAGACATATCTGGCTTTTTACTCAAAGCGCAGAACATGATTCCTGTGCCAGTTCAGTCTACTAAGTAGAGGCCTACATGGTCAATGTTAGGTTGTTCCCTTTCTTTTACATAGGGTTCTCATCAATCTCTGTTGTCATGTTGTGATACATTTTTTTATCACAATTTGTTTTTTACGATGCAATTGTTTTGTTGGCATGGTTTACTCAAAATAGCATAAATATATTATGCAATTTTACAAGTTGATACAGTATTGTGTTTTTAGGCTTTGCAGTGGTCAATAAGTGCCAGACAGCCACCGTGTGTCTGATTTTTCATCAGTAATCCAGCCAGTCAGTTTTACAGCAAACACCCGTATAATGCTAGCATCCACAGAAATGTCTAGTTTCAACTTCACCGTACCTTGGAAAAGGAAAACAAATCAGGATGCCTTAGTGGATTTGACGGCGGATGTGTGAAAATACCAAGACAACTAGTTTGATATGGCGTTTTCAGTGCCAACAGTTTGCATTAAGTTAAATGTATAGGCCTAGGGCTAAATAAACACTGCCTGTCTCGACATCACTGGCTGCTCAAAGGCTGGTTCTAGTTCTGGCTCTGGCTCTAGCTCTGGTTCTGGTTCTGGTTCTAGTTCTGTCTCTGGTTCTGTCTCTGGTTCTGGTTCTAGTTCTGGCTCAATCTCTGGTTCTGGCTCTGGTTTTGGTTCTAGTTCTGGCTCTAGCTCTGGTTCTGGTTCTAGCTCTGGTTCTGACTCTGGCACTGACTCCCCCCCCCTGTTTTATTGCACTGTGATACAAAAAGTGGCTGCGGTGTGCTTTAGGACCATGTGGATGCCTCCGAGTGGTCGGGTAAGCTGTTTGGCGGCATCAGCCGGCTGTATTTAGGACCGTGCGGACACAGAGCATGTGAACAGAGGCAGCTGTTGTCTGTGTGTGTTGTGCTTTATCTCCAAGTTGTAAAAGCAAGCAGAGCCAAAACTGGCTACTCTTTATTTGACTGATGTACTGTAGCTGACAAGGTAACTGTTGTTTGTCTTAACAGACAAAAAAACAGCTCTACAGGCTTCCCTGTCATGGTGCACAGTCAGTATACAACACTATGCTCATCATGGCTTAGCAGGATCAGATGGTGACAGGTGTCCCAGCAGGGTCAGACAGCCGGGGAAGACCAGTCTACGGAGTATATTTTGCAGTACAACCAGTGAATGGACACAAAGTTCCATCTTGAGTTGATGTTCATTTCAAGTATTGACCCATTGGTTATATTCATGGTAAAACCAATGCATGCCAATGTAATTCTTTGTCATGCCTCATCTGAGCATTATCAAATGGTGACAGGGGGTTCAGCAGGGTCAGGCAACCAGGGAAGACCAGTCTGTGACGGCACTGAGGTGTATTTTTGCAGATATAACACTTTATTCTCTCTGTGCAGCAAACACTGGAAAAGCCAGAAGCTTCAGAGATGTATTTGTATTGAGGCAATCTGACAAACCTCTAAAGTTGATTTCCAAACTGTATCCACGGTTGATAGAGGCTTTTCCCGATGACAAAAAACATGTTAAACAAAAACGTGAAGAAGATCTGGGAGATATAATGATGATGAATGGATACATGGTAGCATCCACATTCATGTACAGTGCCTTGCGAAAGTATTCGGCCCCCTTGAACTTTGAGACCTTTTGCCACATTTCAGGCTTCAAACAGAAAGATATAAAACTGTATTTTTTGTGAAGAATCAACAACAAGTGGGACACAATCATGAGGTGGAACGACATTTATTGGATATTTCAAACTTTTTTAACAAATCAAAAACTGAAAAATTGGGCGTGCAAAATTATTCAGCCCCTTTACTTTCAGTGCAGCAAACTCTCTCCAGAAGTTCAGTGAGGATCTCTGAATGATCCAATGTTGACCTAAATGACTAATGATGATAAATACAATCCACCTGTGTGTAATCAAGTCTCCGTATAAATGCACCTGCACTGTGATAGTCTCAGAGGTCCGTTAAAAGCGCAGAGAGCATCATGAAGAACAAGGAACACACCAGGCAGGTCCGAGATACTGTTGTGAAGAAGTTTAAAGCCGGATTTGGATACAAAAAGATTTCCCAAGCTTTAAACATCCCAAGGAGCACTGTGCAAGCGATACTATTGAAATGGAAGGAGTATCAGACCACTGCAAATCTACCAAGACCTGGCCGTCCCTCTAAACTTTCAGCTCATACAAGGAGAAGACTGATCAGAGATGCAGCCAAGAGGCCCATGATCACCCTGGATGAACTGCAGAGATCTACAGCTGAGGTGGGAGACTCTGTCCATAGGACAACAATCAGTTGTATATTGCACAAAACTCTGCCTTTATGGAAGAGTGGCAAGAAGAAAGCCATTTCTTAAAGATATCCATAAAAAGTGTTGTTTAAAGTTTGCCACAAGCCACCTGGGAGACACACCAAACATGTGGAAGAAGGTGCTCTGGTCAGATGAAACCAAAATTGAACTTTTTGGCAACATTGCAAAACGTTATGTTTGGCGTAAAAGCAACACAGCTGAACACACCATCCCCACTGTCAAACATGGTGGTGGCAGCATCATGGTTTGGGCCTGCTTTTCTTCAGCAGGGACAGGGAAGATGGTTAAAATTGATGGGAAGATGGATAGAGCCAAATACAGGACCATTCTGGAAGAAAACCTGATGGAGTCTGCAAAAGACCTGAGACTGGGACGGAGATTTGTCTTCCAACAAGACAATGATCCAAAACATAAAGCAAAATCTACAATGGAATGGTTCAAAAATAAACATATCCAGGTGTTAGAATGGCCAAGTCAAAGTCCAGACCTGAATCCAATCGAGAATCTGTGGAAAGAACTGAAAACTGCTGTTCACAAATGCTCTCCATCCAACCTCACTGAGCTCGAGCTGTTTTGCAAGGAGGAATGGGAAAAAATGTCAGTCTCTCGATGTGCAAAACTGATAGAGACATACCCCAAGCGACTTACAGCTGTAATCGCAGCAAAAGGTGGCGCTACAAAGTATTAACTTAAGGGGGCTGAATAATTTTGCACGCCCAATTTTTCAGTTTTTGATTTGTTAAAAAAGTTTGAAATATCCAATAAATGTCGTTCCACTTTATGATTGTGTCCCACTTGTTGTTGATTCTTCACAAAAAAATACAGTTTTATATCTTTATGTTTGAAGCCTGAAATGTGGCAAAAGGTCGCAAAGTTCAAGGGGGCCGAATACTTTCGCAAGGCACTGTAGAAGTCTTTAGAAACATATTAAATTCTTATTTAAAGTAAAAGTAGGCCTAAAATTGCCTCAACATTGTCATATTAGATTGTATAGGAATGCAGGGAATTAGCTTTAGATGGGCAAAATAAATCTGAGGGAGGACCCTAGACCCTATGTCCCCCCCACATCTAAAACCAGGTTGCGCGCCTGCTCTATAGAATATTAGCACAGAAAGCTATGACTTCACAACATACCTCTGAAATGGTTCCCAGTTGTTAAAATGACACCAGTTGTTCAGAGGAAATGCTTCATGAACACATTCTTTCCTAAATGTGATAATATTAGAAAATGCCATGACGGTTCAGTGTATAAACTGGCCAGACCAAGCTGTTGTCATTGAACATCATTTTTCAGGTGGTTCATGAGAAAATGATTCAGATTTCCACTCCATATTGTAAGAAAAAAAAGAAAAATAAATTCTAAATAGATCAGTCATGTTCTTCTAATCTAGACCATTCATACACAGGTGAATCGGGGGCAGAAATGAAGAGTAACATCCTCCAAATGCCTGCAGCTTAAAGGAATAGAAGAGGCAGACTGTTTTACTGGTCTGCTCCCAATAACTACTGTAGGCTCATATTGAACCTTTTTGCTGATGTAACATCCTGAGGAAGCTGTTGCTGTAATGCATGGCTGCCTTTTGTAAGGAAGACATCATCCCCCGAGACAGCCACTGTGAAATATGGTATTTCGTTTAACACGGTAATGTATTACACTGTTTGCGAGGTGAGAACCAGATTGATTAGGGAGCAGGGCAAGATTAATAACGCACACAGGCTAGTTATGACACCCATTGTTTCACAGATGCCCTGTAGAGGTCTGCTTCCCAAAATGCATCATTGTGTAAAATATTGACCTGCAGCAATTCATTACTCTTGGCTCAAAGACAGATGCTGCTAAACAATAATAAACTGTTTTCCTTTTTCTTTGGAGAATATTACTAGGGAAAGAAATAGGCCTTGTCACAGCAGCCCGAAAAACCCTGTCGTGTATGAAGCAGAGGGCATAGGTTACCGGAGCCGCTGCAGCAGCAGCCTGTGCCCATGCTTAATAAAAGTGTTTGTCTGCCTGCCAGCATTGAGGAATTTGCCCCTGACAGGAGACACAGAGAAATGAGGGAGCCGTGGCCATGTTGCGGGAGATCATAGCAGCCCGTAACCTTGAGGGAGGAGCCATGCGACCCCCACAACTCCAGTGCAAGCCCCAGACCATGGCTCAGTCTGACAGTGGCACTGAAAGTGACGGGAATAGCAGCTAGGACGGAGAGCCTGTGAAAATAACAAAGTGTGCTTGTCAAATGTCAAACTAACCTTGTCCACCTTCCTGTAACTGTACAGTGAAGATGTCAAAACACTCCTGACACAGTGACCCTGAACTGCAGACACTACTACTGTATAGTATCGACTAGAGCAAATCATTAAAGTTCAACTTCAGGTATCCCACAGTTCGGCTGTGCTGCTGAAATAAGCAAAGATTAAAGAGTCCCACAGTCTTAAATAGCAACCAAAACATCCGTCAAACTGAGACGAGCAGAGAGGCATTCACAAATACTGACACAAATGACAGGAAGTGCGTGTGAGGAGATTACATGAATCACTTCCCTCTCAGCTCTGCCCCCCGCTGACTCTCTGACTCTGTCACAGTCGCGTTGAGCCTGGAATGGAGAGAAATCACACACTCACGTTGGGGCTGAAATGGAAAGAGTTTCTTGCTTTCACAACGGCTCTCAAATGGAAGAGGAGCTCACATTCATGTCATGTCGTTGCCACAATGTCAAAAGAGCTTGTACCGAATGACGGTATTCTCTGCAACCTCAAGAACCCTGTCGGAGCCTGCTCTTTATCTAAATGTATAGATCATAGTATAGTCATATACAGTACAGTGAACACCCATTACCCAACAGAGAATAGAGAGACGACTGCATATCTAACACTATTCCACTGCAGGCCTATGATGCTACTATACAATAGGTTCTGCATGAGTGAGTCTGGTGAGATAATGCTGCAATACAGGCTGTGTGCCATAGTAGTAATCCATTCCTGATATGATGACTAAAACAAGGACAGCTTCTTCATGTACAATCAGATATGTGCCTTGGGAGTCAGACAAATACATGACAGAATAAACTTTGCTGAGAGCTACTGTCTTTTCCAATCAAATCAATTAGAGACTAGACTGTTGGCTAGACTACAGAACTGACTAGATTAGAAGGTTATCGCATTCAAAAACAAACAAATACCCAGCATATTTGACTGATGTAAATAAATATCATCTATGTGATGGTAGCCTAATTCAATTCATCCGTGGCTAGACAAAGTGCAACAAACAGTGTTTTAATCAATCCAGTGAACAAAAGTCACTCTTGTAATTTTGATTTGTATGGTTTTGAGATAAAGACAATATATTTATATCTCAAAACTATAAAAATCGAAATGAAAAGAGTGCCTTTGCATGGACTTTTGTTCACTATACATAACGGCCGATATTATTTACAAGGACATATTGTTCAGTCTCACGATTCTCGATCATGAAACGGCATATGGGATGTTCAGGGTGCTGCATGGCTATATTCACGAGAAACAGATTCCATATGGGATGTTCAGGGTGCTGCATGGCTATATTCACGAGAAACAGATTCCATATGGGATGTTCAGGGTGCTGCATGGCTATATTCACGAGAAACAGATTCCATATGGGATGTTCAGGGTGCTGCATGGCTATATTCACGAGAAACAGATTCCATATGGGATGTATAGGGTGCTGCATGGCTATATTCACGAGAAACAGATTCCATATGGGATGTATAGGGTGCTGCATGGCTATATTCACGAGAAACAGATTCCATATGGGATGTATAGGGTGCTGCATGGCTATATTCACGAGAAACAGATTCCATATGGGATGTTCAGGGTGCTGCATGGCTATATTCACGAGAAACAGATTCCATATGGGATGTATAGGGTGCTGCATGGCTATATTCACGAGAAACAGATTCCATATGGGATGTATAGGGTGCTGCATGGCTATATTCACGAGAAACAGATTCCATATGGGATGTTCAGGGTGCTGCATGGCTATATTCACGAGAAACAGATTCCATATGGGATCGAATGGTGGGTTTTTGCACAGATGGGGCCCAAACATAATTTTGAATGGTCATCCAACTCGAAATTCCAACTCAGGAACTCGGGCCTCTTTCTGGAACCCTGACTTTCCGAACTGAAGATCACTGACGTCATGATTTGACCTCGTATTTTTCCTGAGTTCCTAGTTGTCTTGAAAGCACCATAAAACTCATGGATACCCTTCGCCAGCTCATATCTGTATGCTGGATTCACTGCTCTCGTCTGCATTAAAACAAAATATCGATCCAGGTTGGATTGTGACAGCAAGAGATGGGCACCGTCGACCACGCCCCGTGACTTTGAAAATCTCCGACTCGACATGCACCAAGCATACCCATCTCATTAGTGGTGGTGAGATAAGATACATTGTCAGACTCATTTGTAATTGACTGCCCCACATTAAAAGTATGTGATGGAGAGTTGAGAAGACAATCAGAAATACTCTTAGAATGTTTTTCATTTGACTGCCATAGCCCCATGGGTGGGGTCTCGAGAATCTCCAGATATCAAAATGGGATCGTGCGCCCCAAAACATTTGGAAACTCCTCCATTAATCTCACACGGTTATCAACCCCAGCATTTAAATGTGAAAAGGATACAACCCACCCTAAAAAAACACAAATATTTCCTACAAAACAGTGAGTGCTAATGGCATCCTATGTATTTATAGAGCAAGTTTATTTCAATTAGTCAAATAGCAGAAATGTAGATGTTATCTAAAGTGTTCAGAGGATTTTTCTCCCTCTCTTTTTTTGTTTTTGCTGGAGGCGGACCTTTGTTCCCATTTATTTTACCAGCAACTTGTTTCATTCATTTCTCTGATTACAAAATGTAATTTTGACCTTGATGATTATACAATCTAAGTGATTTTAAAAGGCATTGATACACAAAAGTCTGTAGGCTCTGAGGGGTTGTTCATCTTCAGCCATCTCCATAAGACTGCTGTTTTGCACTTTTTCTACAGTCACATTTATGTTTTCTCCCTCTCTCTCTCTCTCTCTCTCTTTTGCTCTTTTTCTACAGTCACATTTATGTTTTCTCCCTCTCCCTCTCTCTCTCTCTCTCTCTCTCTCTCTCTCTCTCTCTCTCTCGCTCTTTTTCTACAGTCACATTTATGTTTTCTCCCTCTCCCTCTCTCTCTCTCTCTCTCTCTCGCTCTTTTTCTACAGTCACATTTATGTTTTCTCCCTCTCCCTCTCTCTCTCTCTCGCTCTTTTGCTCTTTTTTAAAAATTATGTTTTCAGTAGGTTATTATAATGTTTTCAGTAGAGTATTATAATGTTTTCAGTAGGGTATTATGTTTTCAGTAGGGTATTATAATGTTTTCAGTAGGGTATTATGTTTTCAGTAGGGTATTATAATGTTTTCAGTAGGGTATTATGTTTTCAGTAGGGTATTATAATGTTTTCAGTAGGGTATTATGTTTTCAGTAGGGTATTATAATGTTTTCAGTAGGGTATTATGTTTTCAGTAGGGTATTATAATGTTTTCAGTAGGGTATTATGTTTTCAGTAGGGTATTATAATGTTTTCAGTAGGGTATTATGTTTTCAGTAGATTATAATGTTTTCAGTAGGGTATTATGTTTTCAGTAGGGTATTATAATGTTTTCAGTAGGGTATTATGTTTTCAATAGGGCATTATGTTTTCAGTAGAGTATTATGTTTTCAGTAGGGTATTATGTTTTCAGTAGGGTATTATAATGTTTTCAGTAGGGTATTATGTTTTCAGTAGGTTGTTATAATGTTTTCAGCAGGAAATTATGTTTTCAGTAGGGTATTATAATGTTTTCAGTAGAGTATTATGTTTTCATTAGGGTATTATAATGTTTTCAGTAGAGTATTATGTTTTCAGTAGATTATTATGTTTTCAGTAGGGTATTATGTTTTCAGTAGGGTATTATAATGTTTTCAGTAGGGTATTATGTTTTCAGTAGATTATTATGTTTTCAGTAGGGTATTATGTTTTCAGTAGGGTATTATAATGTTTTCAGTAGGGTATTATGTTTTCAGTAGAGTATTATGTTTTCAGTAGGGTATTATGTTTTCAGTAGGGTATTATAATGTTTTCAGTAGGGTATTATGTTTTCAGTAGGTTGTTATAATGTTTTCAGTAGGGTATTATAATGTTTTCAGTAGATTATTATGTTTTCAGTAGGGTATTACAATGTTTTCAGTAGGGTATTATGTTTTCAGTAGGGTATTATAATGTTTTCAGTAGGGTATTATGTTTTCAGTAGGGTATTATAATGTTTTCAGTAGGGTATTATGTTTTCAGTAGGGTATTATAATGTTTTCAGTAGGGTATTATGTTTTCAGTAGATTATTATGTTTTCAGTAGGGTATTATGTTTTCAGTAGGGTATTATAATGTTTTCAGTAGGGTATTATGTTTTCAGTAGAGTATTATGTTTTCAGTAGGGTATTATGTTTTCAGTAGGGTATTATAATGTTTTCAGTAGGGTATTATGTTTTCAGTAGGTTGTTATAATGTTTTCAGCAGGAAATTATGTTTTCAGTAGGGTATTATAATGTTTTCAGTAGAGTATTATGTTTTCAGTAGGGTATTATAATGTTTTCAGTAGAGTATTATGTTTTCTGTAGGGTATTATAATGTTTTCAGCAGGAAATTATGTTTTAAGTAGGTTATGTTTTATGTTTCAGTAGGGTATTATAATGTTTTCAATATGGCATTATAATGCTTTCATTAGGGTATTATAATGTTTTCAGCAGGGTATCATCATGTGTGTAAGTAGGTTCTTTTTATGTTTTCAGTAGGGTATTATAGTGTTTTCAATATGGTATTATACTGTTTTCAGCAGGGTATTATCATGTTTTAACTACTTATTTTTATGTTTTCAGTATGGTATTATGATGTTTTCAGCAGGGTATTAATGTTTTCAGTAGGTTATAATTTTTCCAGTAGGGCATTGTGTTTTCAGTAGGTTAATGTTTTCAGTAGGTTATAATGTTTCAGTAGATTATAATGTTTTCAGCAGGTTAATATGTTTTCAGTATGGTACTATTTTTCAGTAGGTTATTACGTGTTCAGTGGGTATTTATGTTTCAGTAGGTTATAATGTTTTCAGCGGGTTATTACGTGTTCAGTGGGTATTTATATTTCAGTAGGTTATAATGTTTTCAGTAGGTTAATATGTTTTCATTATGGTACTATTTTTCAGTAGGTTATTACGTGTTCAGTGGGTATTTATGTTTCAGTAGGTTATAATGTTTTCAGCGGGTTATTACGTGTTCAGTGGGTTATTATATTTCAGTAGGTTATAATGTTTTCAGTAGGTTATAATGTTTTCAGTAGGTTATTATGTTTTCAGTAGGTTATTATGTTTTCAGTAAGGTATTATAATGTTTTCCGTAGGGTATTGTAATGTTTTCAGTAGGGTATTATAATGTTTTCAGTAGGGTATTTTGTTGCATGTTGTTCTGTCTATCTTCAATGCCCATTTTCTTGGCTATTGCTACTTGCTTATTTCTGTTGGTCAAAGGACAAGCTTAATTTTTCCTCTGTATATATATATTTCTCTTTATATTATCATGTTTCTTTTTCAACAATGAATGTCAAAAAGCATCATCAAACTTGTAGCTTTTTAATTCAAGTGCTCTATCTTGAAAACTTTACTGCTGACATTCATAATTGTTTTGGAACTATATAAACAGTAAACTAATGAACAAAATACTAAAATATGTTTTTTGATTAAAGGGATCCTTAGCTACATTACTTCATAGGTGATGAGTCTCAATGCCAAAAATCTTGCTGCAGATGCTCTCTCCCTCTCTGTTTCCTCTCTCGTTCTCTAATCACTCTGTTCCATCTCTCTTTCTCTCCTCTCTGTTTCTCTTTCTCTCCTCTCTCTGTCTCTCTCTTTCTCTCCCCTCTCTGTCTCTCTCCTCTCTCTCTCTCTCTTTCTCTCCGTTCCCTCTCTCTTTCTCTCCTCTCTCTGTCTCTTTCTCTCCTCTCTGTTCCCTCTCTCTTTCTCTCCCCTCTGTTCCTCTCTCTTTCTCTCCTCTCTGTTCCCTCTCTCTATTTCTCTTTCTCTCCTCTCTCTGTCTCTCTTTCTCTCCTCTCTGTCTCTCTCTTTCTCTCCCTCTGTTCCATCTCTCTTTCTCTCCTTCCTTTCTCTCACAGCCATTTCACTTTGGCGCCTGTAAAATGGGGAAGTAATGATGTCTATAGAGGATATATGTCTGAAAGGGCTGGCGATGGCCTATAGTGCTTTGTTCACCTTGAGGTCAGTCATTCGATTCAAGAGCACCTAAGCACTGATCATAAATAATTTCCATCTAATGGCTGAGTGGGAGATGAGGAACAAGGTACAATGTGATCCCCAGTCTCAAGCTCTCAGATCAGGTGCTAACCACAGACTAAACCATGGGATCCCGAGTGGCTCCCGAGTGGCGCAGCGGTCTAAGGCAATGCATCTCAGTGCTAGAGGTGTCACTACAGAAACCCTGGTTCGGATCCAGGCTGTATCACAACCGGCAATGATAAGGAGTCCCATAGGGCGGTGCATAATTGGCCCAGCGTTGTCCGTTTTTGGCTGGTGTAGGCCGTCATTGTAAATAAGAATATGTTCTTAAACTGACTTGCCTAGTTAAATAAAGGTTCAATTTAAAAAAGTACAAAACAATTACCATCACAACTACCTGCTACAAACAGCACACATCCCCAGGGGCCCGGAAGGAGAGGGGTGTGTGTCTAAATGTATCTGCTTGTGATTGTGTGGATGTTTGTTTTCAGTTTGTTTTCTGTTCTGTTGGTGACACATTTCTGTGTGTTGCGTCTTTATTCCACCTCTATGTTTCGGTGATTTAGGTCTGTTAGAGAATAGTGTTATTCCTGCTACTTAACAGGATCTATGGCATGTCAACACATTCAGCTGACGCTCAACTGTGGACCGGCGGATACTGGCAATGGGATTTTGTTTGTTCTGTCATATCACATTCTGCACACTCCACAGGTTTGTGTGTAGCTTTCCACACCCCGCTCACGTTTCAGCTGAATGATCCAGCGGTATTAGTCAAAAGGAGAAATATCATATTCTTTCTCAAAGATGTTCTTAACTGGCACTGCTGCTAAAAGCAATGCTGCTGCAGGGCTACAGGTCAATCAAGGCCAATTTCAGGGAACAGCACCCAAGTGGCTCTACAGTAAAAACAAGTAGTCTACCGTAGTTGAAATCACACCATTATCCAATTAACTGGTGAGGTATCAACTGTGTCCACTGTTCCATCTCCTCAAGCAGTTGTGTAGCCTATTTACCCGTGTTTTCTAACGATTATCAACGTTTCTGTTTACTTTGCCCTATTCAACTTTACAAAAACTTTGAGTGAGAGTCATTTGCTGGATGTCAGAGGCATAAACACACTCTGATCATAGTATCTAAGCTGGATTTACAGGGTTTATAGAGTTATACGATGTGGAACTTTAAGTCCCCTCTACAGTTAATAATAGGCTCCGGCTACTTTGTTAATGCAATGAGTTGAAGAACATCCTGCACTACGTCTTAACACTTCAAACCCCCCTCTAAATATATGTATTTGATTGTGTGAGTGCTAAACATATTAGACTGTATTCTTAATTGTGTCATTATCAAAGGCCCTGCTCAGCTACTCTAACAACAAAATATGTACAGTATTTCAGAAAATGTGTAAGTACTTCTGATGAAAGTGGTGTAGGGCAGGTTTCTTCTGCGGGGCGATTTTTGTTGAATCGGATGGTCAGGAGGCTGGAACTTAATCATAATCATTTTTACACTGCAAAGTCACCATGAGTAAGCCTAATTAATACCTTGATTTCATTGAGATACAATCACAGGTGCTTCTTATTTTATTTGTGGGGATCAGATTTCCTCATTTGTGACCAGCCACCTCGATTCGGCCTTATGTAGCAAAGATTGAAATTGTGTTTTTTATGGTGGATCATAGTAGAGACTCAGAGCTGCTGCAATTGAGGAACAATGGGCGAGTAATTCTGCTTTGAAAGTTGATAAACGTGTAACTCCACTTTGAGAAAATGGCTCTTGAATGTTTTTGTACACCTACCGGAGAGCTCATCTTTGTCTACACCCATTCAGCATCGTCCACACCCTCTTAGCCCCACCCAACTCTTTAAGGATTCACATTGTTAGGCCATGTACTAAACAGAGTAAGTAGTTTAGTAACCAACCAAAGATTTCAAGACAAAGGGGTAAAAGTAGTAGCCTACAATAAGGGAAAACTCCAGGTAAAAATACACTTCATCTAGTCCTTGACCTATATCCTGATCTGACTTTGGTGCAGGTCATGTTGTTCTTCACTTTGGTAAAAACACACTATATCAAATAAAATCCATGTTTATTTATCACATGCACAGAATACAGAAGGTGCAAACAGTACAGTGAAGTGGTTACTTGCACAGTAGCAATATCAAAAATAGAAAATGTCCAGATAAAAACATTTTATAAATATTTCATAATTATTACCAGTGGTTTAAAGTACTACTTAAGTTGTTTTTTGGGGTATCTGTAATTTACTTTATATTTTTGGCAACTTTTACTTTTACTTCACTACATTCCAAATATACTTTTTACTTCATACATTTTCCTTGACACCCAAACGTACTCTTTACATTTTGACAGGACATGGTCAGTAGGTCATCCCTACTGCCTCTGATCTGGTGGACGAAAGACAAATGCTTTGATTGTAAATTAATGTCTGAGTGTTGGAGTGTGCCCCTGGCTGCCCGTAAAAGTTTTTTAAATAAATAAGATTGTGCCGTCTGGTTTGCATAATATAAGGAATTTTAAATGATTAATACTTCAAATTTAACTTTTCATACTTAAGCTTATTTTAGCAATTCCATTTATTTGTGACACTTAGGTATATTTAAAACCAAATACTTTTAGACTTTTACTCAAGTAATATTTTACTGGGTGACTTTCACTTTTACTTGAGTCATTCTCTGTTAAGGTATCTTTACTTTTACTCCAGTATGACATTTGAGTACTTTTTCCATCACTGATTACTAGATTATGCTTACCCGACACAAACAAATTGATGGGTCATGTGAAGGAAATGCTATAACCTCACCCCAGCCACAACTAGCTAAGTGGATGGGTCCCTATTTTCTACACATGTACACACATGTCCATGAAATACAATAGATGGCTGTAATAACTCCCAGACACATCTGGCTACCTTGATGGGTCATTGTATTCATCTAGCGAAGTGGAGTCTTTTGTTTAGACAAGTAGCTAGCTAGTTTAACAATGAACTAGCATAATCCTAACTAGTACTACTACCAATATAAACATTGTCATAGCTGTAGTATTAGGCTATAACTAGCAATGCGAACAGATTTCTGATTAGAATAATATTACTACACAGATCATACACATAACGTTAGCTAGCGAGTCAGCAAGCTAACATTTGCTAGCTAGCGAGTCAGCAAGCTAACATTTGCTAGCTAGCGAGTCAGCAAGCTAACATTTACTAGCTAGCGAGTCAGCAAGCTAACATTTACTAGCTAGCTAACTAACAGTATGCTTTAACTTGCAATGAAAATGGCTTTCTGACAACATCTGAAAAGTATAACATCTGAAAATATAGCTAAACTCTTACCCATATACATGGATGAACGCTTCACGGCAGACTGGAACCATTTAACTCTGTTTTGTTTGTAACTACTGTATATCTTGTTTGGCCATTGTGTCAAGTCACTTCAGTGAACAATGACCGTGTGTAAGGAGTGCGTAACTGGTGGCAGTGAAGTCAGACGCAGGAGAGCAGAACTCGGCAATAGCCGGAGCAGTTTAATATCAAAACCAATGGCATGAAGTATAAACCAACATGGGTACAAAACCCGACGCGCACCAGTAATCATGTGCACAAGCACTTACAACAAACAATACCACACAAGGACATTGGGGGGAACAGAGGGTTAAATACACAACACTTAATGAGGGAAATGAGAACCAGGTGTGTAGGAAAACAAGACAAAACAAATGGAAAATGAAAAGTGGATTGACGAGTGCTAGAAGACCGGCGACGCCGGCCGCCGAATGCCGCCCGAACAAGGAGAGGAACCGACTTCGGTGGAAGTCGTGACACCGTGGCGTGTGCAGAAAGAAGCCAATCACTTTTTCCAACTGATCTGTCCATAGCGCCAGCTAAATTCAGGGCATCAATGTCGTTGAAAAAAGTAGAACAACTTTTGTAGTTCTCGATGTCTAATGTTATATATTTCAAAAACGGAGCAGTAGAAATGACTATCAACACACACTGAGCAGCTCACGTTATAGACAGAAGCATGCCACATGGCAGACCAATCCAAATCTCCCGGCATGTCCAGCCCATCCATTATCTCAGTCAATCATGGCTAGCAGGAATGTTCCTGTCTTTTTCCGTGGCTAAACCAACTAGACTTGTAATTTAACAATTGTATTAGTATTTTTGGATGGAATGCAAGTTTGTTATTAAAACCTGTTAGGGATCATGGTTCCCAGTTGGGAACCTACCCTCCCACGTTCAGCTGGAACGGTGGCGCATGGAATGCAAAAATAGTCTTAGAAATATTTAACCTCCACACATTAACAAGTCCAATAGCTCAAATGAAAGATAAACACCCTGTTCATCTAGCAAGCAAGTCAGATTTCTAAAATGTTTTACGGCGAAAACATAGCACATATATATGTCAAACCACCACCAGACACAGCTCATTTGAATAGCCAAAACATGTAATCAACAAACGCAGGATTAAAAAATAAATCATTCACTAACCTTTTGAAAATCTTCATCACATGACAGTAATAGGACATGTTACACAGTACATTTTTTTTCTTCTCAATAATATGCCATTTATATACATAAATGTCCATTTACATTGAATTCATGTTCAGAAAATACTCAAAAATGTCTGCAGGAAATCTAGGTAGCGCGGCAAGATAACGTAAATAGACATCATAAACTTTGACTAAATATACATGTTCTACATATAGTTAGAAAGATACACTGCTTCTTTATGCAATCGCTTTGTTACATTTATTTTTAACGTTACAGAAATCGCACACTATTCAATATTCTGAGACGGCGCTCAGATATAAGCTAAATTTCTCCGTAATGTTGGAGTCAACAGAAACACAGATTTCAGCATAAATATTCCCTTACCTTCGATGGTCTTCGTTCAGAATGTTCTGGAAGGGTTCATACTTACCCAAAGAATCGTTTGGTTTCAATTCTTGCGTCTTTGTATTAGCTACTGCTAATAACATCAGCTGAAATGCACCCAAAATGTCCTCTGGTCCGGAAAAGTTGCGCATCAAAACTTCAAAATTACATATTATATGTCAACTAAACAGGTCAAACTAAGTGCAGAATCAAGCTTTATGATGTTTTAAACATACAAAACAAATTTCTATTCAACCGGTCATCGTTAGCTCTTCCCAGGAGTGCTGGAACAAAGGAATGGACCAATTCGCGCCCCAACGCACAAGGTATTTTCTCATGGCACACACTAATTTCACTCCCATAGGGCCAATTCTCGCGGGATTTGAACGATTAAAAGCTCTACTGAATGAGGACATCTAGTGGAAGACATAGAAAGTCTCCCCAGATCCATAACTGGTTGGGAAGGGTGGGGGCAATGACGTCAAAGTTGCCCCAACTTTCATGACCACAAAAACTAGTTTGGAAGAATGCCTGCCCTGTGAGTTCTGCTATACTTACATACATAATTCCAACGGTTTTAGAAGCTTTAGAGTGTTTTCTATCCAATAATAATTATTATATGCATATATTAGCAATTTTTTACAGATTTCTTTTCAGTTTACTATGGGTACCCAATTCCTCCAAAGGGGGCAGAAGTCAGCCCTATCTCTAGCAGGATTTATTAAGACACATGAAAGTTCATATGTTCCAGAAGGCATTTCCTAAAAAAAACTAATTTTAATTATGTTCAAATGCTTTCCCTTTAAATTAATTCCTGGTGATTTTACAGACTTGATGTATTTTTTTTTACTGAAACAAACAAAATGTGCGCTGTAAGAGGGGGATAGTGTGAGGAGGAAAGCAAGGGTGCACGTGCACACACATATACACAAACAAAACAAAAAAACGTTCTGCTGCACTGACAGGAGCATTTGTGTTTGGAGACAGCCAATCCTTGGCCTAATCCTATCTTCCACTGTGACACACACAAAGTTCAGTAGACTCCACTGGTTTCTATCGTGCCCAGCACTTTCCCCTCTCAGCACTAAGTTCCCCAATGACCCTGTGACATAGAGTCTGCAGAAGTGCTCACCTACTCCAGGTCACCATGCAAATCACTGTAAACACATCTTCCCTCCAAAAGGAGACATATTGTTGATGTTGACCCCTGGCGTTGTCAGTAATCCTTCTCATTATATAGGGCTCTATGGAGGATGCCACATGCCAAAACATGCAAGGCTCCTATTTTTTTAATCATATAGGTTATATTTACAGTACACTGTTCAAAGTTGCTTTTTGTGTCTACAAATTGGGGGAGGGTCCCCAACACGATTTTTGCGTACTATGAAATATTCAATGTGGTTTAGTCTCCGACACCTTCAATTTGAAAAGTATTTGTAACCTAAATGATCTGGGTGTTATTTAGTAAGGTTCCAGCAGGGCCAGGGGATGACTGGAAGTAAGGAAGGAAGGATGAGATGAGATGAAAAGAAGGGAAGGGGATTCATTAGCATAAGCAGCATGTTGCCCAGATCGTTCTGATGCTAGTGTGTGTACAGGTTAGTCCTGGTAATTGAAGTAATATGTACATGTAGGTAGAGTTGCATAGATTATAAACAGCAGCGTAAAAGAGGGGTGGGGGTGGGGGGGGGCAATGCAAGTTGTCTGGGTCTACATTTGATTAACTGTTCAGGAGTCTTATGGCTTGTGAGTAGAAGCTGTTAAGAAGCCTTTTGGACCTAGACTTGGTGCTCGGTACCGCTTGCCGTGCGGTAGCAGAGAGAACAGTCCGGGACTAGGTTGGCCGGAGTCTTTGACAATTTTTAGGGCCTTCCACTGACACCACCTTGCATAGAGGTCCTGGATGGCAGGAAGCTTGGCCCCAGTGATGTACTGGGCCATACGCACTATCCTCTGTAGTGCCTTGCAGTCGGAGGCCGAGCAGTTGCCATACCAGGCAGTGATGTAACCAGTCAAGATGCTCTCGATGGAGCAGCTGTAGAACTTTCTGAGGATCTGAGGACCCATGCCAAATCTTTTCAGTGTCCTGAGGGGGAATATACTTTGTGATGCCCTCTTCACGACTGTTTTGGTATGTTTGGGCCATGATAGTTTGTTGGTGATGTGGACACTAAGCTTGATGCTCTCAACCTGCTCCACTTCAGCCCCGTTGATGAGAATGGGGGCGTGCTCGGTCCTCCTTTTACTGTCGTCCACAATCATCTCTTTTGTCTTGATCACATTGAGGGAGAGGTTGTTATCCTGGCACCACACGGCCAGGTCTCAGCCTACCACTGTTATGTCGTCGGAAAACTTAAGGATGGTGTTGGAGTCGTGCCTTGCCATGCAGTCATGGGTGATCAGGGAGTACAGGAGGGGACTGAGAATGCACCCCTGAGCTGCCCCAGTGTTGATGATCAGTGTGGCAGATGTGTTGTTAACTACCCTTACCACCTGGGGGTGGCCCATAAGGAAGTCCAATATCCAGTTGCAGAGGGTAGTGTTTAGTGTTAATTAGCTTTGAGGGCACTATGGTGTTGAATGCTGAGCTGTGGTCAATGAATAGCATTCTAACGTAGGTGTTCCTTTTGTCTCGATGGGAAAGGGCAGTGTGGAGTGCAATAGAGATGCATCATCTGTGGATCTGTTGGGGCGGTATGCAAATTGGTGTGGGTCTAGGGCTTCTGGGATAATGGTGTTGATGTGAGCCATGACCAGTGTTTCAAAGCACTTCATGGCTGCAAACGTGGGTGCTACAGGTTGGTAGTCATTTAGGAAGGCTACCTTAGTGTTCTTGGGCACAGGGACTATGGTGGTCTCCTTGAAACATGTTTCAAAATGTCAGTGAAGATACTTGGTCAGCACATGCTTGGAGTACACATTCTGGTAATCCATCTGGCCCTGGGGCATTGTGAATGTTGATCTGTTTTAAGGTCTTAACCACATCAGATATGGAAAGCGTGATCACACAGTTGTCTGGAACAGCTGATGCTCTCATGCATGCTTCAGTGTTGCTAGCCTCAAAGCGAGCATAGAAGTAATTTAGCTCGTCTGGTAGGCTTGTGTCACTGGGCAGCTCGCGGCTGTGCTTCCCTTTGTAGTCTTTAATAGTTTGCAAGCCCTGCCACTTCCGATGAGCATTGGAGCCGGTGTAGTAAGATTCAATCTTATTCCTGTATTGACGCTTTGCCTGTTTGATGGTATGTTGGAGGGCATAGCGGGATTTCTTTTAAGTGCCCTTTTAAAGAAATGTGATAGAAAGCACATTCATAGGTGATCCACAGGAATGATGGTGTTTCAGGAGGACATATAATAGCGCTCTTTGTTGGTCGCTTGCTCCTTTACTTCCCGTTGAGGTCCTTTTGACAGAGCAAACAGGGATACTCATTATCAACCTGCACCTGAGAGGTCAGAACCTGAACCCCTCCCCCTTTTCCCCTCCATCCATACATCCACCCCTCTCTCCCCGGCTAACCCTGGTCAGCAGTCGGGTTTATTAGTGCAGCACATCTTTTCCAGTGACTGAGCCTTCCCTTATTGTCTACAGCGATCAGGGTCAAGTCAAGGGCACTCAGCCTAGATTGGAATCATTTGTCACATGGTCCTGGTGCGGGGCTGACTTCAGTAGTGCCTAGGGAGAGTTCTCTAGCCTCACACAGCACCTCTGACATCAGGAGCACGGTGCAGCTACCGGGCTTGGCAGATGGCTCCACATATTACACCGCCTCAGCTCGCCAACACAATACCTTTTTTGGAAATGAGAGGAAAACGAAAAGGGAGACATTGTGTATAAAAAGGAAACATGCTCTCTGGGCATTCAGGATATATTTCTAAGAGTTGAAGCTATTTCCAGCACCCATTTTGAGAGTCTAAAATTGCCCTTTGAGTGACCGTGATAATCACTATGCCTTTCAAGTCAGGAAGGAAAAAAATATTCAGTAGGGGGGCTTATTGCTTAACTGGTGTAACGGAGCAAAGTGTTGCAATTTAGTCTGGGAGCACCAAGGTTTTTATCCCCATGGTCAGCAGGAGTTTGCATGAGCAAAAGGTGGTGCTGAGGTAACATGTGGAAAATGACTTTAACACAACATATAGAATGGTTTATAGCTTTGGTCAATAGGCTGTGGTGAAGATGGTGTATCCTGCCGCTTGGAAAGGTTACACCTGTCAGTGTCCTCAGTGACTGATATGTCCAACCCCCTTATGAGGTCCCTAATGGAAAAAAACAGACAAGCAAAGTTATAAAGGTGACATATGACAGATACTGTACCTTGCCATTAAGCTTTAGATTAGTCCATATATTTCTCCTTTTATATGTGGACTATTTCATACAAGATACAAAGAATGTCATAATGGCACTAAAGCTTCGGTGACATGAAAAGCTATTAAATAAATAGATAAGCCTGAAGCAAAATAAATAATATATTTTTCACAAATTCAAAAAAGAAAAGAGCAGAAGAAAAAACAGAAAAATGGAAAAGAGTGAGGCCATGTTTCCCTTCAGTGGTGAGGGTCAGAGAGAGAATAACCACATTGCCCATTACAGCACAGCTGGAGAAAGCATTGAAATATGGCCCTTTGTTTTCTCTGGGCTCTAATTGGTGGTGGAGATCTCTCCTTCAGTCAGCTAGGTTTTCTGATGGAACCATTCTATAGATAAGGTCAAGGGCCACACCTGACGTCACAACACAGCTAAACACACACACAGTACCAGTCAAAAGTTTGGACACACCTAATCATTCAAGGGTTTTTCTTAATTTTAAAAATTATTTTCAACATTGTAGAATAATAGTGAAAACATCAAAACTATGAAATAACACATATGGAATCATGTAGTAACCAAAAAAGTGTTATATTTGAGATTCTTTAAAGTAGACACCCTTTGCCTTGATGATAGCTTCGCACACAATTCTCTGAACCAGCTTCAGGTGGTAGTCACCTGGAATGCATTTCAATTAACAGCTGTGCCTTGTTAAATGTTAATTTGTGTAATTGCTTTGCTTTTAATGTGTCTGAGCCATCAGTTGTGTTATGACAAGGTATGGGTAGTATACAGAAGATAGCCCTATTTGGTAAAAGACCAAGTCCATATTATGGCAAGAACAGCTCTAATAAGCAAAGAGAAATGACAGTCCATCATTACTTTAAGAAATTAAGGTGTAACGCTCGTCGTTGTAAGGAAGAGTGGACCAAAGCGCAGCGTGGAAAGTGTTCATGATCTTTATTGTCAAGAATCACTCAAACAAAAATAATTAATACAAAACGAAAGCAAACAGTTCCGTCAGGCACAGATACTAAACGGAAAACAACACCCCACAAAACCCAAACGGAAAATCATAACTTATATATGATCCCCAATCAGAGACAACGATAGACAGCTGCCTCTGATTGGGAACCACACATGTGAAAAACAATAAAGAAATAGAAAACATAGAAACAGAAAACCTAGAATGCCCACCCTAATCACACCCTGACCTAACCAAAAATAGAGAAATTAAAAAGCTCTCTAAGGTCAGGGCGTGACAGAAGGTCAGTCAATCTGGAACATTTCAAGAACTTTGAAAGTTTCTTCAAGTGCAATCGCAAAAATAATCAAGGGCTGTGATGAAACTGTCTCTCATGAGGACCGCCACAGGAAAGGAAGATCGAGAGAAACTGTTGCAGCGGATATGTTCATTAGAGTTACAAGCCTCAGAAATTGCAGCCCAAATAAATGCTTCAGTGAGTTCAAGTAACAGACGCATCTCAACATCAACTGTTCAGAGGAAACTGTGTGAATCAGGTCTTCCTGCTCAAATTGCTGCAAATAAATCACTAGTAAAGGACACCAATAAGAAGAAGAGACTTGCTTGAGCCAAAAAACACAAGAAATGGATATTAGACTGGTGGATATTAGACCGGTTCCAACCGCTTTGTCTTTGTGAGACGCAGAGTAGGTGAACGGATGATCTCCGCATATATGGTTCCCACCGTGAAGCATGGAGGAGGAGGTATGATGTTGTGGGGGTGCTTTGCTGGTGACACTGTCAGTGATTTATTTAGAGTTCAAGGCACATGTAACCAGCATGGCTACCACAGCATTCTGCAGCGATACGCCATCCCATCTGGTTTGCGCTTAGTGGGGCTATCATTTGTTTTTCAACAGGACAATGAGCCAACGCACCTCCAGACTGTGTA
Organism: Oncorhynchus clarkii lewisi; assembly: GCF_045791955.1. Lineage (NCBI taxonomy): Eukaryota > Metazoa > Chordata > Actinopteri > Salmoniformes > Salmonidae > Oncorhynchus > Oncorhynchus clarkii. The sequence continues at coordinate 13,499,202 of NC_092152.1, forward strand.
AGGGCTATTTGACCAAGAAGGAGAATGATGGAGTGCTGCGTCAGTTGACCTGGCCTCCACAATCACCCGACCTCAACTCAATTGAGATGGTTTGGGATGAGTTGGACCGCACAGTGAAGGAAAAGCAGCAAACAAGTGCTCAGCATATGTGGGAACTCCTTCAAGACTGTTGGAAAATAATTTCAGGTGCAGCTGGTGGAGAGAATGGCAAAAGTGTGCAAAGAAAATGAAAAGTGGATCGGTGATGGCTAGAAGGCCGGTGACGTCGACCGCTGAACGCCGCCCGAACAAGGAGAGGGACCGACTTCATCGGAAGTCGTGACAACGTTATTGCAGCCCAAGTGTGGTAGTGATGGTGACAATACAGTGATGAAATGTGACACTGTTTGAATAATGGTATCTACTTTTTTTTTTTTTTTTTGTATGGAATTCAAGCGTAAAACACAAAAATACCTTCAACAAAGGCAACGGGTGTAACTCATTAATCCACATATAGGTATTTAGTTTTGTATCTTAAATTACTTTGTTTTTTTTTCATGAATTTGAAATAGTCTTGAAGTCCAATCAAAAACAGAAAAGTGTACAACAGAAGGGGAGGTCGAACCTGTTGCAAGGAGCAAGAAATTGAATGTAATATTTTAACACTATTATATTACACAATATGTTATATTATAACACTATAAAACCTATACAATGCATTTTGAAGGTAGTTCTGTTAAACTAGTCTGCTAAACTGGAAGTTAAAATGTATTGAGCTCGATATCCATCATTTTGTGGTTGTCTTTCTACAAGCCAAACACTGGTTTTCTCAGCCCTCGTATCTGTGCTACAGCCATGTGCTATATATATAGTGAGAGATGGTTGTATGTGACCTCTGTGTAATTGGTTGGGAAAACAGTGTAAAGGATTAAAGGATTACATTTATTTTTATCGTCAATTGCACATAAGGTCCAACCAAAACTTCACTTCCGCTTTTAACCCAACTTCCCTGAATTGGAGATGTGCGGGGGGCTGCTGCATTGGGCGCCTGGGGGGGTCGCCTCACACTCTGCTCATTATAAGTCCTGAACCAATCAACCCCGCAGGTCGACTGACCCTGGTCAGCTGACCCCAGCCTCAGGATGTTGGGGTCACCGTCAACAGATGTAGAGGTCACAGTGCCGGCTGAGTCATATCTTCATCTGTTTCATAAATCCTGATGTTAGCTGACATGGTGGGAGGGAGGGAGGGATAGAGAGAGGTACACACACATACCTTTTATAAAGCTGATCACCATGACAGAACTAACTCCTCCTGGCTAGTGGCTATGCTAACAACAATCTCCCCTTGCCTGGCGGTTCTCCAGGGCCTTATGGGGTAATGTAGAGCCTGGCGGTTCTCCAGGGCCTTATTGGGTAATGTAGAGCCTGGCAGTTCTCCAGGGCCGTATGGGGAAATGTAGAGCCTGGCGGTTCTCCAGGGCAGTATGGGGTAATGTAGAGCCTGGCAGTTCTCCAAGGCCGTATGGGGTAATGTAGAGCCTGGCAGTTCTCCAGGGCCGTGTAGGGTAATGTAGAGCCTGGCGGTTCTCCAGGGCCTTATTGGGTAATGTAGAGCCTGGCAGTTCTCCAGGGCCGTATGGGGTAATGTAGAGCCTGGCGGTTCTCCAGGGCCGTGTGGGGTAATGTAGAGCCTGGCGGTTCTCCAGGGCCTTATTGAGTAATGTAGAGCCTGGCAGTCATCCAGGGCTGTATGAGGTAATGTAGAGCCTGGCAGTTATCCAGGGCCATTTGGGGTAATGTAGAACCTGGCGGTTCTCCAGGGCCGTATGGGGTAATGTAGAGCCGGGTTGTACTGCAGGGCCGTATGGGTTAATGTAGAGCCTGGCGGTTCTGCAGGGCCGCATGGGGTAATGTAGAGCCTGGCTGTTCTCCAGGGCCACTAGCTGCCTGTTGGCAATGGAACGTCAGCATGTTCATTTTCATTAACTTGATGGCGGCCCACACCTCTTAACCGATTAGTAGTATGAGGTATTTGTGGGAGGTATTTGAGGACAGCAGCTCTGATCTTGATGAACTCACAGATGTTGTTTCAGACTATGTAAACGTATGTGTTGAGTCAGTTGTCCCTAATTAAACCTGTCAAATCTTCCCTAACAATAAGCCTGGGGTATCAACAAATCTAAAATCACTACTTAATAGGAAGAAGGCAGTTTATGCTGAGGGTAATAGAAATAGACAGGCTTTAAGAGACGTACAACGTGAGATCAGTTTATGCTGAGGGTAATAGACAGGCTTTAAGAGACGTACAACGTGAGATCAGTTTATGCTGAGGGGGATAGACAGGCTTTAAGAGATGTACAACTTGAGATCAGTTTATGAGGAGGGTAATAGACAGGCTTTAAGAGACGTACAGCGTGAGATCAAAAGACAGATACTGGTGGACAAGGAGGCACACAAGCAAAGGGTGGAGAGGAGCCTCAGGAAACTCAAGGGTGGCCTGGCGAGGGATTAAATCCATGGCTAGTGCCCCCCACATAGGCAGGGGGAAAACCAGTGCTGACCTTGGGAGACATGAGGGCCAGAACATGGCTAATGAACTGAATGTTTTCTTCTCAAGATTTGAATCAAACAACTTTGTGTCGGAGGTAAAACAAATGAAGGCATCATTACAAATGTTTGAGAGGGTTGTTGTTAAAAAGCTTGATGTTTTGAAGTTGCTCAGGGGATGTAATTCACACAAAAGCCCAGGCCCAGAAAAAATAAGTGGACATGTGTTTATGCTCTGTGCTGAACAATTTGCTGGTGTTTTTACAGACGCTTTCCTATCCTCGCTCGACCAGCAACACTTGCCAGTATAGTGGAAAACTTAAAAAATGATATCAATTCCTAAAGCATCTAATCCCTTTGTGATGAATGACTACCGCCCTGTTGCCTTGACATCCTTTGTAATGAAATGCCTTGAGAAAATTGTGAAAAGACTTCTCCTTAGATGGGGGCTGGTTTTGTGGCTGTTGGACTTCCTTAGCCAACGGTCACAGCGGATCAAAATAGGTCCCCACGTTTTAGACAACACAGGCTCTCCTCAGGGATGTGTTTTGTCCCCACTCCTGTACATCTTGTACACTAATAGTTGTGCTAGTTCCCATCCTGACAGACACCTCGTTAAGTTCGCTGATGACAGTGCATGATCAGCCTGTTGCAAGATGACGAGGAACACCGTGGCCCGGTCCTAAATGACTTCAGTGGAGTAAATGTACAGACATGATCTAAAAAAGAGTCAACAGAGACTCTACTTTCTCAAAAAGCTTGGATCTTTTAATGTTAATTGTACTATATGACTCTGTTTTAAAAAATCTTTAATTGAGAGTATTTCATCTTTTTGTATTGTTTGTTGATTTGGAAATGCCACTGTCAGCCAGAGAAATATGCTGAGAAGGATTATCACCACAGCAAACAAGGTTATTGGAGTCAAACACAGGCCTGGATGCAATCTTTAAGGTCAGGGCCCCCCACAAGGCTCACAAAATAATTTTAGACTCAAGACACCCCCTGTACCCAGACTTTGAACTAGTCCCCTCAGGGCGCAGGCATAGGGCACCCCTCGGCAGGAAAAAACGGAATTAGACAATCATTTGTGCCAGGTGTGATATCCCTCCTAAATAACTTGGGCTAATGTTCCTATCCACCCAGTAAGGTCAGCAGGCTAGTCTCTTTTTATTGGTATGTAACTGTTATGAAAGTTTTATTGTCAATTTGTTTTGTATTTAAACACCACTTTGCACGTGTACATGACACTGCAACAAAATATCCCCATGGTGACAAGAAAGTCAGTAAAGTAAAGTATGAGATGGCTACTGATGGCAGGCATGTGCTACATTATCAGAGGGAGAAAGCCTATCTGATCCTGCCTGAGATAGTGGGCTTCAAGCTATAATCGCTGTGTTAACCCAGATGATTCTCTGATCTCTGCAAACATGGAAGCACAGCTCCATGCCAGTCAGGCGGGCCCATACACACATACTGCCAGCCAGGTTGACCCAGACACACATACTGCCAGCCAGGTGGGCCCAGACACACACACTGCCAGCAAGGAGGGCCCAGACACACATACTGCCAACCAGACGGGCCCAGACACACATACTGCCAGCCAGGTTGACCCAGACACACATACTGCCAGCAAGGCGGGCCCAGACACACATACTGCCAGCTAGGTGGGCCCAGACACACATACTGCCAGCCAGGCGGGCCCAGACATGCATACTGCCAGCTAGGTGGGCCCACACACACTTACTGCCAGCCAGGCGGGCCCAGACATGCATACTGTTAGTCAAGTGGGCCCAGACACACATTCTACTTGTATGCTGTAGTGCACTGTGGGATACTGGAGACTAGGCTGATTTTTATCCTTTTTTTCTCACTCCTGGTTTATAAATTCAGTCATTCTGCTCCTACTATCCTTTTTTTTTTAAATGTATTTTTAGCTTTAGATCGATTGTAGCTTCCATCAACGTAATTGTCTGCATCACTTCCAGTCCCCCATATATTTTTAGCTTTAGATCGATTGTAGCTTCCATCAACGTAATTGTCTGCATCACTTCCAGTCCCCCATATATTTTTAGCTTTAGATCGATTGTAGCTTCCATCAACGTAATTGTCTGCATCACTTCCAGTCCCCCATATATTTTTAGCTTTAGATCGATTGTAGCTTCCATCAACGTAATTGTCTGCATCACTTCCAGTCCCCCATATATTTTTAGCTTTAGATCGATTGTAGCTTCCATCAACGTAATTGTCTGCATCACTTCCAGTCCCCCATATATTTTTAGCTTTAGATCGATTGTAGCTTCCATCAACGTAATTGTCTGCATCACTTCCAGTCCCCCATATATTTTTAGCTTTAGATCGATTGTAGCTTCCATCAACGTAATTGTCTGCATCACTTCCAGTCCCCCATATATTTTTAGCTTTAGATCGATTGTAGCTTCCATCAACGTAATTGTCTGCATCACTTCCAGTCCCCCATATATTTTGGGGCAAAAGGTGTATTATTTTGTGATCCAATACGTAATATCATAATTTGTTTGGTTGTATGGTAATCCAGAGAGGTTACAAAAAGTATCTAGATCCTCTATGAGGCTGTGGAGGAATTGTGGTTTTAAAAGAAAACATGAATCATCAGTTTACAATGACACATTTATTTTTAAGCCCTGGATTTCTGGCCCCTTGATATTATGGTTGGATCTGATTTTAATAGCTAACATTTACATGGCCATAATAAATAGACATGCCGATAGTGGACAACCTTGTTTTACTCCACTAGACCGTTTAAAACTATCTGAGAAGTAGCCATTATTTACTATTTTAAGCCATGACTTTAACCCATTTTATAAGAGATTCTCCAAAATTGAAATGTTCCAGGCATTTATATATACATTCCAGTCGTACTTTATCAAAAGCCTTTTCAAAGTCAGCTATGAATAGCAGGCCTGGTTTCCCAGATTTTCCATAGTGTTCTATGTTTCCAGTACTAAAATTATCTCCGATGTATCGTCCATCTAAAAAAAACTCTCTGATTAGGATGAATAATATCCAGCAATACCTTTTTAATTCTATGCACAAAACATTTAGCTAAAATGTTTGCATCACAACACTGAAGTGTAGGGGGCCCTCTAATTTGTTTATGGACTGGATCTTTAGTTATACCACTTGTATTCTGTTTCAGTAATAATGAAATCAGACCATCTTGTTGAGTGTCAGATAATCTACCATTTACATAGAAGTGGTTAAAACATAGTAATAGTAACATAGCAAGGATAACGGTCCTCTGAGTGTATATAAAAACAGTTTGGTATACCTCAACTGGTATGCCATCCAGCCCTGGAGTTTTCCCGGACTTAAAAGGCTTTAATTGAATCAACAGGTTCCTCCTCTGAAATTTCACCTACTATCCTCCTTTTATCCATACCTTGAAAAGAAAGGGATATTCGGTGGATATAAAGCCCAGTGAGTGTGTTATCCCCTGAATTCGTGAGGAGACTCCGTCTTTGGTTGCTTACTCCTTAAGCCTTATTGATCAGTAGGTGTTTTTCTCCTCCATTTTTCAGAGTTGCTAAGCTCGCATCAATTCATCTTAATCTGTTTGCTCCTTAAACCAGGAACAAGGCCTGTCGTTGTTCCTGGATGTAGGAGTCTCCAGGCAGGCTTCCCTTAACATCCTGCTTCTGTCGCTCAGCCCAGCTCCTCCTGGGTGGCAACAAGCAGCCTTTCATATTGAATCAAGTGTTAGTGAGTTCCCCGGCACACCACTTTCTCCTCCTGCTCTCCTTTTCTCTCCTGTCCACTGGCAACAAAGCAGCCCTTTAATGACTGTGGGCTTACCGTTCCAACCTTTTGCAGCCAGTCTGCGGACCTGCCTGTAATCTGACCTCATTACATCAGTGTGACAAGCTCAGGGCTCGCTCGGCACTGACTAAACCTTATCCCTCTGAAAGGCCACAGCTAGCGCCACATAGCTACCGCCCAAGTTGCCGCTCACCTCTCACCCACAGACATACCTGTCCACCAAGGCGTAGCTTTTCCTCCCTCAAAGAGGCAGGCATTCTGTGGTTAGGAAAACAACAAGTGGTCAACCCTCCACTTGTTTTGGTAAAAGGCTGAGGGATGGGGCTGGAGAAATGTATCCACTCTCCAGTTTGTAGACAGAACTATGTCTGCAAGGACTGACCATCCATGAGATCAAAATGATAGTTGTACCCATGTTTTGAAGTTATACAGTGTTTGTTTACAATTAACTCATTCACAACCAATAGTATAAAACACACTGATATTTTGAGTTCTGATGGGGTCCCACAGTTGAACTAAACTCATGAGGTATTTATATGTTATACTCTTTCTCCCCCCATCCCTCCTTCCCTCCCTCTCTTAGCAGTCAGGCTAACACAGACCAGATCTACACAGGTGCTGCAGACTGACAAAGGACACCACACAGATGGAACGGAATGTTACACTATTTTTCTTCTTTATAAAATAAAACCATCAGTCACAGCCCTTTAGACATTGGCTGGAAATGTCAGTGCATTACATTACAGAAATCTATAATTGGATTGATTAGTTTCAACTGAATTGGTGCTGCTTGCCATTAAGTGAAAGTGTACCTTAACCATAGCCCCCTCGTCCATCCCCCTACCCAAACCCCACTCACCCAAACCCCGCCCCAGCCATGTACTGTACATGATGACCTTTGACCTGTGTTCCAGACCTGGCGGTGGGCGAGGGAGGTGAGGGTTAGCTGATGACAGTGAGCTGGTATGTTGTCAGGACTCGCTCTTTCTCGCTCTTTCTCGCACTAGCTCTTTCTGTTTTTACATCTCTCTCTCTCTCTTTCTCTCTCTCTCTCTCTCTCTCTCTCTCTCTCTCTCTCTCTCTCTCTCTCTCTCTCTCTCTCTCTCAAACAAATGTTTGAAGTTAAAGATGATAAATTAATGGCTTGGCGGAGCATACAGAACTAAACAGCTTTTTTGGAGTAAGAGACACAGACAGCTGTTATATTTCTATTATACACATGGTCATATTTTATTTTCTTACCAATGGATACGACTGAGGAATATTGCATGGAACACAGATACTATTTGATGATCTAACCATTAGCATGCAGGAAGGGTGGGGGGATGGTCATCCTTAGAGATTAAAATTAAGATCACCTTATTGGTCAGTTGCAGACAAGGTCCAGACACCCACCTGTTTTGAGATCCACATGTTTAGCAAAAAAAAAAATATATATATAAAATGTATTGGTCATATATACACTACCGTTCAAAAGTTTGGGGTCACTTAGAAGTCCATTAAAATAACATCAAATTGATCAGAAATACAGCGAAGACATTGTTAATGTTGTAAATGACTATTGTAGCTGGAAACTGCTGATTTTTATGGAATTTCTACATAGGCGTACAGAGGCCCATTATCAGCCACCTTCACTCCTGTGTTCCAATGGCACGTTGTGTTATCTAATCCAAGTTTATAATTTTAAAAGGCTAAATGATCATTAAAAAACCCTTTGCAATTATGTTAGCACAGCTTGTTAGCACAGCTGAAAACAGTCATGCTGATTAAAGAAAACCCTAGCAGTTTGTGGGCACCGTTTGTCACAGTTATAGTTAAATTAATGTATTGTTTAGTGTTGTGTCTGGCTTTGCTGGCATGCATCCCACTTTTTTTTCCCCCACCAAGGTTTACATGCTAAAATCACAACTGCCTACAGTACATACAGCACATACAACACATACCACATACAGCACATGCAACACATGCAGCACATACAACACATACCACATACAGCACATGCAACACATACCACATACAGCACATACAACACATACCACATACAGCACATGCAACACATGCAGCAGATACAACACATACAGCACATACAACACATACAGCACATAGAGCACATACCACATACAGCACATACAACACATACCACATACAAAACATGCAGCACATGCAGCACATACAGCACATACAGCACATGCAACACATACCACATACAGCACATACAACACATACCACATACAAAACATGCAGCACATGCAGCACATACAGCACATACAGCACATACAACACATACAGCACATAGAGCACATACAACACATACAACACATACATCACATACAACACATACAGCACATGCAACACATACAGATTTTGGAGAGGTGAGGGGGGCTGAGCAAGTGGATTGGATACCAGCAACCCTCCGGGATTCAAACTGGCAACACTCCAGTTGCTGGTTCACCTCTCTAACCACTAGGCTACCTGAGGAGGAGATCCTCTCCACTTGTCAGGATCCCAGTGATTGTGTTCTGTCACAGAAATGGTATTCATCCAGCTGCAGTGTTTTTTCTAATGCATATTGTGGCAGTGAGCTAATACCTCTCCGTCCAGCCATGACTAGACGTCCGGCCTGTCAACAAACTCGAGCCTCTTCCAGATTGGGCACGCTCACCAGCACATCATGGAACACAGATGACACCCAATCAGGGCAAGAAGGGACGGAGAGAGGAATGGAGCGAAGGAGGGAGGGAGGGACGGGAGGATGCCCTGGAAGCAGCAGGTCTTGAGTTACGGTGGCTCCTCTCCTCTCCACAGCAGAGATGCCAGTGCAATAAGGCCAGCCAATCAGCAGCTTTTTTACGAGCCCCTCCTATTGGGCAGGACAAGGCCTCCCAGTCTGAATTGATCACCAACGGGGCCCAGGACATGTAGGAAGCAGGTTAATAGACACTCATCAGACATCTGCCGCTGTGTTGCCTTCCAATCATCTTCTCCCTGGATCTGCTGCCCCCTCAACTCCTCGCCTCCTCCCTCTTTCCTCACCTCCCCCTCATCTTCTACACAAACACACACACACACACACACACACACACACACACACACACACACACACACACACACACACACACACACACACAAAATCCATCCTTCCCTCCCTCTCCCAATCCACTCATGGCAGCAGACTTTTTCAATTTGGAGGGCCACTCCTGTTGGACTCTGGTGACAGATTTGGGAGCACAGTCGGGTCTTAGTGTGGCTGTAATGAAAAGGGCCCTGTCAGACAAGTGTCCACTGTAATCCCCCCTCTAAGAACTCGGCTCTTCATCCTCCTGGCTCTTCATCACTTCCTGCCCACAGCCAATGAAAGAGGACAGCATCACTCTCTCTTGCTCTCTGTCTCTCACTCTCTTTCTCTGCTTGGTTGATCAGTGACCAGTCACCTGATGCATCCTGGCGCCATCAGGACACCAGTTTTCTCTTGTTCCCGTTCTCTCCCCTCTCTCTCTCTATCTACTCTCTCATTCACTCAATCTTTTTTTAAATTTATTTTACCTTTATTTAACTAGGCAAGTCAGTTAAGAACAAATTCTTATTTTCAATGACGGCCTAGGAACAGTGGATTAACTGCCTTGTTCAGGGGCAGAACGACCAACAAGTACATTGATCTATTCTCTCTCCATCTCTTTCTGTGTTTTAGTCTTTCCCAGCACGCCATTCAACATTTGTTGTTGTTCGTTATCTTGCAGCTCCTGTACATTCTCTGTAGTTTTCATACATAGACTATTTTGCAACAGACATTTCATCATGGCTGCCAACCGTCCAAGAGAATTAATGTTTATTTTATTATCCTCATGTGACTACTTATCCTCACACAAATAGTTCAAAAAGTCAAGGCTTGTATTACACTCAAGGGTAGACAATAGCCCTCCTAATGATGGCAATCACATAACTCTAGTTAAACCATGTGCCTCTGTCTTATTGAATGTTTTCTGAAGCAGGTTCAGAGGGCGAGAAGGAGAGTAAAGAGAGTGAAGTGCTCTCTGCCAGTGTTATTTATGACTTCTCTCCCCCAAACATATATTTTTTCTGTGATTACCAAGTGGTGTGTTCAATCTGACGTGTCGGGAAATTAGTCAACCTGCCATCAAGCACAGATGGTCAATTTGGTGTGATGAGAGGAACTGGATCACACAACCCCTGGAATCGCTCAGAGGGGCCCTGGGGGAAAGGCCCTGCTCCCCAGCGCTCTCACTCTCCACACACACACATACAACCCCTCGTGTGAGGATATCCACACACACACCGCCAATGTGGTAGTCATTTCGGCCACCAAAATCAAATGGGGTTCAATCGTTTCCACGTTTCTTAAAATAACATCATGAGAAGGCTGGAGCAATCAAACACGTTCTGTTCCAGGGGCTTCTATGGAAGGAGAAGTAATAGGGTCAGAATATGAAAAGTGAGGCATGTGTGAGTTCAGTGGAGGGTTCATATGTCAGACAGTGTCACTGGCTTTTGACTTTGGCAGATAGACAGGGTTCAGGGCTGTCAGAGGCTAAGTTTTACTGTGAGCCCTGTGGTCAAAGCATGGCCATTCCTCACAGTAATCAGTGTAATTGGCCTAATAAATTTGGGAATTACTAGAAAAACCGGGAAAGCATAATGGTAGCTAAAAACGTGTGCTAAAGCACATGTTGAAACAGTTATGAATATAATTGTCTTCTGAAAGACTCGCTCTATGAATTATGTGAATTCATGAATATTAAAGAACCTTACCGTTTGTTAAGCAAGGGTGGTTTGGTGGAAGCCTATGTTTACCATCAATTATGTTGTGCCATTATAGTGACACTTCAGCTCCCTAATGCTCCATCTCTAAATGTCTGAGATGATGGGAGTTGCCAAGGGTCATATTCTCTGTTCCATTGTCGGGGTTGTATGGGACAGGGGCGAGGTGAATGAGGGGTGTACACCTCTGGGGGTCTCCGAATGGGTCAGGGGCGGTCCACTTCTGCCCAGTCATGCTGAACCCCCCAATCCTCATCTCCTCACAGTCACGTACTGTAGGGCCATCTTGTATTGAGCAGCAGAGTAATGAAGTGAGGAGCATTAGGGTCAATGTGTCTAATTCAGGGGCAGGGCTAATGGCTGCCAGCTAGGCCCAGTCCACCTCCACACATTAACAGAGAAGACGTTAAGGAGTGATTACGAAATGGGACGAACCTCACATAGTGGAATTTAATTTCAAATATGCTTCTAATTTTCTGTGCTGACTCGTCACTCAATCAGACCTCTTTTACTGGGTAACAGAGCGTGTGTGTGTGTGCACATACAGTATTTTTGTTTAACATAATGTCCATAGGACTCACCAACAAGTACATTGTTTATGTGAGTTAAGGCATGTGTGGCTAACAAATGAGTTTGCTGTAGACACGGTCACACCTCCCTGAGCCTTTAGTGAAAAACGTCAGTTCCCTCTGATTCCTGGAAACTCCTGTGGTCAGCACTTCCCAAGCCAGCAGCACACATTACAGTGTCCACATAATAAATTACTACAGTTTATTGTAGTACTTTATCTCTCCGTTATGTAGTGCTTACTACATGGTAGACTTTTGTAGTATACTGTAGAATACTATACTACACATTGTAGTATCCCTCGATCATGTAGTACTTAGTTTAGAATGTTGTAGTGTACTGGAGAAATCTATACTACACACCGTAGTATCCCTCAATGACGTAGTGCTTGCTGTTTTGATTTCAATGTGCTGTCTGTCCTTGGTGAGCTCATGCCGGGGATTTCCTCTGAGCTTCCCTCTTGATTGTGTAGCGCTTACTATAGAATTATGTAGTGTACTCTGTAGTATCCCTTGATTGATCGATTTTATTTGACTATTTAAAAACACAATACAACCACAAATGTGGATACAATGAATTGAGTAATTTGTGGAGAATAACAGAAAACAGTTGTACATTTATTTTCATTGTGGTCCTAGTTCTATCCCATTAAATGGACATGGTACAAAGACAGATAAAGAACAAGCAAAGTTTATTAAAGCCTAGAAAGTTAGGTTTGCTTGTTTGACACAGATAAATAACACACATTAATCAAGAATACACACAGAGATTCAGCAGACCAAGTTCACAAGATGACCAAAAAGAGTGCCAAACAATACTGTATTTATAATGGTAGAAAAGAAACAGTTAACCACTGCCTTTACATGAATTGATATTTTAGGAATAGAAAATACTTCACTTAAAGACAGTCACCTTATTGGAGGTCACTGCCAATAAACTGCCTGGACATCTAACCAGCAAAGCCTCTCCAAACGAACCAACTGGAAACCAAAATACATTATTGCAGTGGCTTTCATAATGAACATTTTCAATATTGTTGCATGAATAAACTCACTGTTGGTTAAACTCAACACATATCATTTAGAACAATTGAACACACCCTCCAATAAGGTGACTGTCTTTTCAGGAGTCATTTGTAGTTCTATAATATCTATTCATGTAAATGCAGTGGTTAACTGTTAATTTTCTACCATCACAAGTACAGTATTGTTTGTCACCATTTTTGGTCATTTTGTGAACTTGGTCTGCTGAATCTCTGTGACACACTGTTTAATTTCAGAAAGCTATCTAGTGAAAGTAACAGATCTAAGAAGCCATTTTTGGTGTACTCTTGTTAATGTGTGTTGTTTATCTATGTCAAACAAGCAAACATCATCTTCTAAGCTTTAATAAACTTTGCTTGTATCTGCCTCTGTACTGTTTTCCTTTAATGGGCCTAGAACCTGTCTAAAGTTTTGATTTTACAATTGTAATAATAATAAAAAATGCTCAGGTCCGTTGCATTTCTCAGAACTGTTGACCCAACTCGATAGGTGGCCTGTCACGAACCTGTGTGTCTTATGTTCTGCTTGAGGTGTTTCCCTCATTCAACATTAACTGGTTTAGTCTGGTCGTTGTGCCATTTTAGCTAACCATAGACTGAAGGTGTTACTACAATGTACTATGTCCACAAAAACACTACAGTAAATATTACATTAATGTCCGCAAAAACACTGCAGTGAACACTATAGAATACTACAGCCATGTTCACAAAAACACTGCAGTGAACACTATAGAATACTACAGCCATGTCCACAAAAACACTACAGTGAACACTATAGAATACTACAGCCATGTCCACAAAAACACTGCAGTGAACACTATAGAATACTACAGCCATGTCCACAAAAACACTGCAGTGAACACTATAGAATACTACAGCCATGTTCACAAAAACACTGCAGTGAACACTATAGAATACTACAGCCATGTCCACAAAAACACTGCAGTGAACACTATAGAATACTACAGCCATGTCCACAAAAACACTACAGTGAACACTATAGAATACTACAGCCATGTTCACAAAAACACTGCAGTGAACACTATAGAATACTACAGCCATGTTCACAAAAACACTGCAGTGAACACTATAGAATACTACAGCCATGTTCACAAAAACACTGCAGTGAACACTATAGAATACTACAGCCATGTCCACAAAAACACTGCAGTGAACACTATAGAATACTACAGCCATGTCCACAAAAACACTGCAGTGAACACTATAGAATACTACAGCCATGTTCACAAAAACACTACAGTGAACACTATAGAATACTACAGCCATGTCCACAAAAACACTGCAGTGAACACTATAGAATACTACAGCCATGTTCACAAAAACACTGCAGTGAACACTATAGAATACTACAGCCATGTTCACAAAAACACTGCAGTGAACACTATAGAATACTACAGCCATGTTCACAAAAACACTGCAGTGAACACTATAGAATACTACAGCCATGTTCACAAAAACACTGCAGTGAACACTATATAATACTACAGTCATGTCCACAAAAACACTGCAGTGAACACGATAGAATACTACAGTCATGTCCACAAAAACACTGCAGTGAACACTATAGAATACTAAAGCCATGTTCACAAAAACACTGCAGTGAACACTATAGAATACTAAAGCCATGTTCACAAAAACACTGCAGTGAACACTATAGAATACTACAGTCATGTCCACAAAAACACTGCAGTGAACACTATAGAATACTACAGCCATGTTCACAAAAACACTGCAGTGAACACTATAGAATACTACAGTCATGTTCACAAAAACACTACAGTGAACACTATAGAATACTACAGCCATGTCCACAAAAACACTGCAGTGAAAACTATAGAATACTACAGCCATGTCCACAAAAACACTGCAGTGAACACTATAGAATACTACAGCCATGTCCACAAAAACACTGCAGTGAACACTATAGAATACTACAGCCATGTCCACAAAAACACTGCAGTGAACACTATAGAATACTAAAGCCATGTCCACAAAAACACTGCAGTGAACACTATAGAATACTAAAGCCATGTTCACAAAAACACTGCAGTGAACACTATAGAATACTACAGTCATGTCCACAAAAACACTGCAGTGAACACTATAGAATACTACAGCCATGTTCACAAAAACACTGCAGTGAACACTATAGAATACTACAGTCATGTTCACAAAAACACTACAGTGAACACTATAGAATACTACAGCCATGTCCACAAAAACACTGCAGTGAAAACTATAGAATACTACAGCCATGTCCACAAAAACACTGCAGTGAACACTATAGAATACTACAGCCATGTCCACAAAAACACTGCAGTGAACACTATAGAATACTACAGCCATGTCCACAAAAACACTGCAGTGAACACTATAGAATACTACAGTCATGTCCACAAAAACACTGCAGTGAACACTATAGAATACTACAGCCATGTCCACAAAAACACTACAGTGAACACACTAGTGAACACTATAGAATACTACAGCCATGCCATGTGAACACTATAGAATACTACAGCCATGTTCACAAAAACACTGCAGTGAACACTATAGAATACTACAGCCATGTCCACAAAACACTGCACAGCCATGTTCACAAAAACACTGCAGTGAACACTATAGAATACTACAGCCATGTTCACAAAAACACTGCAGTGAACACTATGCAGTGAACACTATAGAATACTACAGCCATGTCCACAAAAACACTGCAGTGAACACTATAGAATACTACAGCCATGTTCACAAAAACACTGCAGTGAACACTATAGAATACTACAGCCATGTTCACAAAAACACTGCAGTGAACACTATAGAATACTACAGCCATGTCCACAAAAACACTGCAGTGAACACTATAGAATACTACAGCCATGTCCACAAAAACACTGCAGTGAACACTATAGAATACTACAGCCATGTCCACAAAAACACTGCAGTGAACACTATAGAATACTACAGCCATGTCCACAAAAACACTGCAGTGAACACTATAGAATACTACAGCCATGTCCACAAAAACACTGCAGTGAACACTATAGAATACTACAGCCATGTCCACAAAAACACTGCAGTGAACACTATAGAATACTACAGCCATGTCCACAAAAACACTGCAGTGAACACTATAGAATACTACAGCCATGTTCACAAAAACAAAAACACTGCAGTGAACACTATAGAATACTACAGCCATGTTCACACAAAAACACTGCAGTGAACACTATAGAATACTACAGTCATGTCCACAAAAACACTGCAGTGAACACTATAGAATACTACAACCATGTTCACAAAAACACTGCAGTGAACACTATAGAATACTACAGCCATGTCCACAAAAACACTGCAGTGAACACTATAGAATACTACAGCCATGTCCACAAACACACTGCAGTGAACACTATAGAATACTACAGCCATGTTCACAAAAACACTGCAGTGAACACTATAGAATACTACAGCCATGTCCACAAAAACACTGCAGTGAACACTATAGAATACTACAGCCATGTCCACAAAAACACTGCAGTGAACACTATAGAATACTACAGCCATGTCCACAAAAACACTGCAGTGAACACTATAGAATACTACAGCCATGTTCACAAAAACACTGCAGTGAACACTATAGAATACTACAGCCATGTCCACAAAAACACTGCAGTGAACACTATAGAATACTACAGCCATGTCCACAAAAACACTGCAGTGAACACTATAGAATACTACAGCCATGTCCACAAAAACACTGCAGTGAACACTATAGAATACTACAGCCATGTCCACAAAAACACTGCAGTGAACACTATAGAATACTAACACTATAGCTACATGTTCCACAAAAACACTGCAGTGAACACTATAGAATACTACAGCCATGTTCACAAAAACACTGCAGTGAACACTATAGAATACTACAGCCATGTCCACAAAAACACTGCAGTGAACACTATAGAATACTACAGCCATGTTCACAAAAACACTGCAGTGAACACTATAGAATACTACAGCCATGTTCACAAAAACACTGCAGTGAACACTATAGAATACTACAGCCATGTTCACAAAAACACTGCAGTGAACACTATAGAATACTACAGCCATGTCCACAAAAACACTGCAGTGAACACTATAGAATACTACAGCCATGTCCACAAAAACACTGCAGTGAACACTATAGAATACTACAGCCATGTCCACAAAAACACTGCAGTGAACACTATAGAATACTACAGCCATGTTCACAAAAACACTGCAGTGAACACTATAGAATACTACAGCCATGTTCACAAAAACACTGCAGTGAACACTATAGAATACTACAGCCATGTCCACAAAAACACTGCAGTGAACACTATAGAATACTACAGCCATGTCCACAAAAACACTGCAGTGAACACTATAGAATACTACAGCCATGTCCACAAAAACACTGCAGTGAACACTATAGAATACTACAGCCATGTCCACAAAAACACTGCAGTGAACACTATAGAATACTACAGCCATGTTCACAAAAACACTGCAGTGAACACTATAGAATACTACAGCCATGTCCACAAAAACACTGCAGTGAACACTATAGAATACTACAGCCATGTCCACAAAAACACTACAGTGAACACTATAGAATACTACAGCCATGTCCACAAAAACACTACAGTCTGCAAAAACACTATAGTGTACTACAGCTATATCCGCAAAAAACACTATAGTATATAAATCTAGTAATACTACAGTATTTAGACCATAGTATATTTTCATGTGGGTGGCCCTATCAGGAGTCAGGGATTCTGGGCTTGGACGCCATGTTGGAAGTCTCCGTCACATTCCATGTTCTGGCCCCTGCTTGAGCCACGCTTCTCCCTAACTCACTCTCGAGCCATGAATCGTGATTGGTTAAAACCGCATTCAATCCTGTGTCTATTCCACAAGTTACCACCGGCTAAATCTATGATTATAAATGCCTATTTACTCTGTTCCATCTGACTGCACAATCCACTGTCTCATCAGCCCAGGCAATTTATAAACTTGATCCACAATAAAAAGCATCTAGACATTATCTCACATTTCTTTTAGACTAACATTTAGTTTTCAACAGGGGAGATTTGTATAAACCTTGTTGTCTTTCCGGCATTGGCAACATTGTTCCAATATTCAAATTCAATCTCCAGCTGTCCCGTAGTAATGAGTCGGAACGAGACGGACAGACAGGCAGCGTTTCTCAGCTAGTCAAATTCATGATATCAGCTGGCATCATTTTTATGGATGTATACAAAAGGAATGTAAAAAAAAAAAAAAAAAGTAAAACAAAACTATGTGCAGCTAGTTTGCAGTCTTTCCAGCTTCAGTTTGAAGTGAAGGGGTTTAGCTGTGTTGTTGGCTCCTCTGAACAACAGTGTCCTGACGAGTTACCACATGTTCTATGCCAGGTGTAATCGTGCCTCATTAGCGCATTGTTATGGGTACATCCAAATAAATGTCACTAGAAAACATCTTAAACAAATTAAAATACAGCTACTGTTGTTATTCTGGCTGCTCTGTTGATGTGACTGTAAGTTAGCTGTAGTTGGCTAGCTAGCAAGCAAGGGATAATAACGTTTCCAGCCAGAATGGCAATGGAACATTTAGAATGAACGACTGGGTTGTGTCTATACATACAGAACAAAATGACTGAACAACTGGGTCGCGTCTCTGTCAGCCGAACTGATAGAACGAAAGACCAGCCGGCTTGGGTAGTATCTCTATATTTGTGTTGGGACTATATCTTGTGGAAGGATGAAACATTATGAATACACTCATCAAAATAACGTTTTTTATGAAAATATGTCAATCATTATTTGAATATGTTAGGAACACTTTGTATATAAGCAATAATGCCCTCAAAGCCAGTGTTTGTAGGGTATATTGGCACCGTTTTCCGGCCCTCCACTTCGTCTCTGGCCTAACAACACCTTTGTCATACCCATGGTATGATATATCTGATATATCATGGATTTCAACCAATCAGCATTCAGGGCTCGAACCACACAGTTTATAATTCCATAAATAACCTCACACAATGATTGAGTAACACTCAGAATATGTGTCAGAGAAAAAGAAGTGATGCTGCTTGGTTTTCAACAGAAAAGCTGCGGAAAAGCCAACCTACGGTATGTCCAAACCAAACTCTCTTAAAAACCTAGTACTGCATGCCAGGAAAAAACCACAGACCCATTTTGCTAATGTGTTGACAAGCTGCATTGCTTTGCATGTGAAATAAGGAAATAAGACATAAGACAAAGATGTAAAAGCCGGGCCTCTTCTTATTCCGTATGTCTGCAACACTGGATGGGTGCCCCTGGTCCCGTGTCGGGGGCGTGTAAGACAGGGGCGAGGTGAATGTGGGGCGTACCCCTTTGGGTGTCTCCGAATGGGTCAGGGGCGTTGACACTTGAGCCCTGCCCAGC
This sequence comes from Oncorhynchus clarkii lewisi, assembly GCF_045791955.1. NCBI lineage: Eukaryota > Metazoa > Chordata > Actinopteri > Salmoniformes > Salmonidae > Oncorhynchus > Oncorhynchus clarkii. The sequence continues at coordinate 13,518,386 of NC_092152.1, forward strand.
CATGCTGAACCCCCCCAACCCTCATCTCCTCACAGTCATATAGGGCCATCTTGTATTGATCAGCAGACTAATGAAGTCAGGAGCATTAGGGTCAATGTGTCTAATACAGGGCTAATGGATGCCAGCTAGGCCCAGTCCACCTCCACACATTAACGGGACAGTTTTGGAGATACTGTTAATGGACAATGGCATGGATGTCACCAAGAAGTTATTTACTCTGCCGTTCTCAATGCTACTAATAATGTGGATACTCAGCACCCACTATGCAGTTAAAGATAATTGAGTGTCATATTTACAGTTTTTTTTTTTCTGAAATGCTCTCTCAGATAAAAATGTCTAAGCCTTGGTTAGTGCTATATATTTTAGTTACAATAATCTAAAAGTGTTGCTGAATACTAATTCAGTAATTGCTAAGTTCCTATGTTGAATCTAATTATAACAATAGTATATATGTACTGTATACACTACTGTGTAAATGTATGTGTTTGAATGTGGCCATGTGTGCATCTGCACGTGGCAGTGTTTGTGTGTGTGCATGTGTGTGTGTGTGGCGTGCATGTGTGTGTTTCTGTATGTGACCATGTTTGTGTGTGTGTATGTGTGTGTGTGTGTGTGTGTGTGTGTGTGTGTGTGTGTGTGTGTGGCGTGCATGTGTGTGTTTCTGTATGTGACCATGACTGCATCTGCACGTGGCCGTGTTTGTGTGTGTGTCGTGCATGTGTGTGCTTCTGTATGTGACTGTGTGTGTGTTTCTGTGTGTGACCATGTGTGTGTTTCTGTGTGTGACCATGTGTGTGTTTCTGTGTGTGACCATGTGTGTGTTTCTGAATGTGACCATGTGTGTGTTTCTGTGTGTGTTTCTGTGTGTGACCATGTGTGTGTTTCTGTGTGTGACCATGTGTGTGTTTCTGTGTGTGATCATGTGTGTGTTTCTGTGTGTGACCATGTGTGTGTTTCTGTGTGTGACCATGTGTGTGTTCCTGTGTGTGGCGTGCATGGGTGTGTTTCTGTGTGTGACCATGTTTGTGTTTCTGTATTTGACCATGTGTGTGTGACTATGTGTGTGTGACTGTGTGTGACCATGTGTGTGTTCCTGTGTGTGACCGTGTGTGTGTGACTGTGTGTGACCATGTGTGTGTTTCTGTGTGTGACCGTGTGTGTGTTTCTGTGTGTGACCATGTGTGTGTTTCTGTATGTGACCGTGTGTGTGTTTCTGTGTGTGACCATGTGTGTGTTTCTGTGTGTGACCATGTGTGTGTTTTTGTGTGTGACCATGTGTGTGTTTCTGTGTGTGACCATGTGTGTGTTTCTGTGTGTGACCATGTGTGTGTTTCTGTGTGTGACCATGTGTGTGTGACTGTGTGTGTGTCTTCTCCTCTGAGGACTACAGCTGGGTCTGTCTAGAGCCCTTACTCACAGTGTCCAGGTGAGAAGCCATTAGTCCAGATAGATGTATGACCAGACCAGGCCAACCAGGCCTTGGTTGCATGGATCTGCTGTGAGGATGCTGAGCAGGGGAGGAGGACTATTTGCTTTAATTGTTGAATGGCTTTCCACTACTGTTAATGTTGTAGCAATGGGAGATATCAATATCTGGACAGCGACTTGTGTCACCAGATGACACGCTCCTCATTAAGAAGCATCATAATAGCACACGGACACGCTGTCCCAGCCGGCGGTGGGCTTCTGTTGTTTTTTATTCCCTGTTTTTGGTTGTTGACTCCTTCCGCACCTTACAACCTCCTTTCTAATTTCTCATGGCAGTTGAACACGGCAAGCTGGAATCAGTGTGAATTGTAATTATAGCCGATCCTCATGGTTGGACGCTATCCACTGGACACCGACTGGTAGAATCAATCTTTTTTCCACATCATTTCAACCAAATTACATTGAACCAACATGGAATAGACAGTGAATTGATGTCTCTGCCCAGTGGCTATAGGGAAAACACAGAGGCAAACAATCATTTTGCGACGGAGCCACAAGGTAACTGATTAGACCACGCCACAGCAAGGTGTTTCAGAGGAAGAAATGTGCCTTTTTTGTGTGCAAAATAATAATAGGCTGTTGCTGGATTTTCTTGGCTGTGGTTCAAATGCTGAGGGGAAGAAAGGGGAATGTTTGTTTCTAGTTCAAGGTGTGTAATGTATAGAACCAAACATAATGGTCTATTGTCAAGGGGTTGGAGTGGGGATATTAATACCCTGATCTCTCCTATGCTATTTTGCGCAGTCTCTCCCTGAAGGAAACAGTATGAGTAGGCTACTCTACCCCCCCCCCCCCCCAATCATCTCCCCTCCTCCTCCCCTCTCCTCTCCCCCCCCCCCCCCCCCAGGCACTGACTAGAGGTCACTCTGTTTATCACGAGCTCTGGACCCCACTTCTGCCACTGCACCGCCGCTAGCCTCCATGCACCTGTTCTTTCCTCCTGTGATCTACACTATTCTACACTGTGCTGCGTTACACTGCACCGCCGCTAGCCTCCTGCACCTGTTCTTTCCTCCTGTGATCTACAGTATTCTACACTGTGCTGCGTTACACTGCACCGCCGCTAGCCTCCTGCACCTGTTCTTTCCTCCTGTGATCTACAGTATTCTACACTGTGCTGCGTTACACTGCACCGCCGCTAGCCTCCTGCACCTGTTCTTTCCTCCTGTGATCTACACTATTCTACACTGTTCTGCGTTACACTGCACCGCCACTAGCCTCCTGCACCTGTTCTTTCCTCCTGTGATCTACAGTATTCTACACTGTGCTGCGTTACACTGCACCGCCGCTAGCCTCCATGCACCTGTTATTTCCTCCTGTGATCTACAGTATTCTACACTGTGCTGCGTTACACTGCACCGCCGCTAGCCTCCTGCACCTGTTCTTTCCTCCTGTGATCTACAGTATTCTACACTGTGCTGCGTTACACTGCACCGCCGCTAGCCCCCTGCACCTGTTCTTTCCTCCTGTGATCTACACTATTCTACACTGTGCTGCGTTACACTGCACCGCCGCTAGCCTCCATGCACCTGTTCTTTCCTCCTGTGATCTACAGTATTCTACACTGTGCTGCGTTACACTGCACCGCCGCTAGCCTCCTGCACCTGTTCTTTCCTCCTGTGATCTACACTATTCTACACTGTGCTGCGTTACACTGCACCGCCACTAGCCTCCTGCACCTGTTCTTTCCTCCTGTGATCTACAGTATTCTACACTGTGCTGCGTTACACTGCACCACCGCTAGCCTCCTGCACCTGTTCTTTCCTCCTGTGATCTACAGTATTCTACACTGTGCTGCATTACACTGCACCGCCGCTTGCCCCTGCACCTGTTCTTTCCTCCTGTGATCTACAGTATTCTACACTGTGCTGCATTACACTGCACCGCCGCTAGCCTCCTGCACCTGTTCTTTCCTCCTGTGATCTACAGTATTCTACACTGCGCTGCATTACACTGCACTGCATTGGTAATCATGGAACCTCTTTTTCTGCCTAATTGTATCCCGAGGATTCCGCCGTGTTTTAAAACCTTTCAGAATATACGCTAGCTCATCCCTCTGTGTAATCCCACTCTACCCTTATGCATATGCATCCTCTATGGCTGTGCATACATTTGCATCAGATTCACCCACCCTTCCTTCCCTGCCCCTGCCACCTCCGCCAACACTCCTTACTGTAGCCTCTGAGTGAACTTGTTTACGTTTGAACATTTTCGCTGGCATTTGAACTCGTCCCATCGATTTGTTTATGGTGGAGGGGTTGCGAGGCAGTTCCTTAAAGGGGTTGAAATCGACCGTCTAAATATTTGACTAAGGGTCAGTGAAAGAGCATCAGGCCCAGGCTACACATCACATCCAGACAGAGGGAGGGAGGGAGCATGGACAGGAGAAGTGGCAGGGTGTCAGCCAGGGGGAATGGAGGGGTGTCTCAGCCAGAAGGGAAGTGGAAGGGTGTCTCAGCCAGAGGGGAAGTGGAGGGGTGTCTCAGTCAGGGGGGACTAGAGGGGTGTCTCAGCCAGGGGTGGAGTAGAGGGGTGTCTCAGTCAGGGGGGACTAGAGGGGTGTCTCAGCCAGGGGTGGAGTAGAGGGGTGTCTCAGCCAGGGGGGGGAGTAGAGGGGTGTCTCAGCCAGGGGTGGAGTAGAGGGGTGTCTCAGCCAGGGGGGACTAGAGGGGTGTCTCAGCCAGGGGTGGAGTAGAGGGGTGTCTCAGCCAGGGGGGGAGTAGAGGGGTGTCTCAGCCAGGGGGGGAGTAGAGGGGTGTCTCAGCCAGGGGTGGAGTAGAGGGGTGTCTCAGTCAGGGGGGACTAGAGGGGTGTCTCAGCCAGGGGTGGAATAGAGGGGTGTCTCAGCCAGGGGGGGAGTAGAGGGGTGTCTCAGCCAGGGGTGGAGTAGAGGGGTGTCTCAGCCAGGGGGGGAGTAGAGGGGTGTCTCAGCCAGGGGTGGAGTAGAGGGGTGTCTCAGCCAGGGGGGGAGTAGAGGGGTGTCTCAGTCAGGTTGGAGTAGAGGGGTGTCTCAGTCAGGGGGGACTAGAGGGGTGTCTCAGCCAGGGGGGGAGTAGAGGGGTGTCTCAGCCAGGGGGGACTAGAGGGGTGTCTCAGCCAGGGGTGGAGTAGAGGGGTGTCTCAGCCAGGGGTGGAGTAGAGGGGTGTCTCAGCCAGGGGTGGAGAGTCTCAGGGGGGGAGTAGAGGGGTGTCTCAGCCAGGGGGGAAGTGGCTGAAGTAGAGAGAGGGGTGGAGTAGAGGGGTGTCTCAGCCAGGGGTGGAGTAGAGGGGTGTCTCAGTCAGGGGGGGAGTAGAGGGGTGTCTCAGCCAGGGGGGGAGTAGATGGGTGTCTCAGGTCTCAGAAACTCAGCCAGGGGGGACTAGGGGGTGTCTCAGCCAGGGGTGGAGTAGAGGGGTGTCTCAGTCAGGGTCCAAGGGGGGAGTAGATGGGTGTCTCAGCCAGGGGGGAAGTGGCTGAAGTAGAGAGAGCGGTCCAGAAACAGTCAAAGAGGGATTGCCGTCACAGCCAGCCCACTGAATACTGAGGAGGATGCACCACTGAGACCAAACAGGGAGGCAGGCAGGGAGCACACATCTCCTTCTCCACAAGAGGGAGGTGCTGCACAATACATTTCACTTCCTGCAGAAGAATAAACAAAACCCAACTCGCACACTCTCTCTCAAAGAAAAAGTGATGTACTTCTGCATAAGTTGGAGACATGAAAGCTGAATTGACAGTATCAGCAGTAAGTACTGTGCCATTGTGTGTGTTTGACAGTAATTACCATGCTTAGCTGTCTCGGTGACATGAAGCAACATTGACTTTTCACTCTGCCCCTTCGTTGTCTATCCATCTTTTAAATAACAAAACAGATGACTGAGATGCTGAAAAAGAGAAAAATAGAAATCATTGAGAAAATTGATTGACTATTAAAAGTGGTGTTTATTGCAGAGTTTGTAAATTGAGTGGCAGTGTCCAGAGGATTACCAGTCACTGTTTTTCACTTTTCATTCCTTTAGAGGATCATCTCTCTCCTTTTCCCTGTCCATCTCTCTCTCTCTCTCTCTCTCGCTCTCTCTCTCGCTCTCTCTCTCTCCCTTTGTCTCTCTGTCTCTCTCACTTTCTTTCTCGATTTCTCTCTCTCTCTCTCTTAATTTCTCTCTCTCTCTCTCCCCTTTGTCTCTCTGTCTCTCGGTCTCTCTCTCTATCTCTCTCTCTCTCTTTCCCTACCATCTCTGTCCTTCTCCATCTCTTTCTATTTCAGTCTGTAACCCATAATGATATCTTTCTTCTGATTACAATTCTGTCGCGACAGCCCCAAATCACACAATCTTTTTGATAATCCACATTGACTCTGTTACAGTTTACAGTATCCATGTGATCACATTCACAGCCCGCTAGCCCACTTACAACCATGGCTGCCATGGCAGTAGCCTCAGGGCAAAGACGGTGTCTCATGTAGCAACTCTTTGTACCAATCATGCTAAACTAAATCATACATATTGCATTGAAAAACACTGCAATACTAGTCATTAGCCTCACACAATAATAAGCATTGTACATATATCTCACCATGATATACGTTGCCGTGACGGACAATGGGTTAAAACGACTGTATATGGGTGTAGTATTAACTGTAGCCGACATTACACAATGGCTGTCAGACATTGAACTTACAAAAGGATTTGCATCAGAACCATTTCAGAGACACTCGGCTTCACGTAAGCTCGGCTCTGCATAATCCACTTGTTATTTGGACTTGTTTAAATAATGGTAATTACTGATCTCTTTACGTTTTATTCCCCCCAGTAACAAGCTGCGTCTCCTCTTTCTCTTCTTTCTTACACACCGTTTTGTGTTGCCGGGGAGTCTGTTGTTGTCATGGTGCTCAGAAGCCGTGCCAGATGTCATAGTCAAGTTTGTGAAAGAAAATAAAAAATCACGCCAGAGGCTATTGTGTTGTCACTGATTTAGATGAGATACAAAGATGTTAAAATGTTAGACTTGCCCTACAAAGCCTTTATTCTTTTTGGAGCTAGATAGTACATTTACCTTGAGGGTAAACAGCCTTTTGCTCTGCTAGATGCTAACCCAGAGTAAAGCGCCATTTAAAATCAACATGAACGGCTGCATATCAAAGTTTGACAATGACTAGTTCTGATACAATGTACTTTGGTTCTTCTATTGCTATATATTGCTGCTGTTTCTATCACTACTGTGTTGGTGAAAATACTATTATCAATACCACTGTTATCAGTGACATATTATGGGAATGTTACAGAATTGAGTGAGTTTTGGTTGTGGGATTTTAGCACATTTTTAAAAACCAAATGTTGCAGCAATTGCTGTATCTTGCAATGTACAGTGTGGCAATGTGTGTTAAAATTGCATCAATCCATCCATTTAAGGCCTCCCTCAATTGTTCTGATACATTATCTATCGCGTACTGTTTTTGTCAATAGGTCAGTTGACATTTACAAAAACCTTTGTTTTTATATTAATAATAGACCTACATAGAAACATTTTGTATTACATTCTATATTGCCATTGCTGGAGAACATCATTATCATAAGAGATATACAGTGTCTTAGATAAATCAATTTACTTTATTGCCATGTCATGAGTACATTGCAGTTCAATGCAAATTAATTCATATGACTCACTCAAATCATGTACTTTGCCAATACACTCACTGCATTTAGCGCAATCTGAGTTGGATATTACAATGAATGACACATTTAAAGAGAGCTAAACATAACATTTCATTAGTTCAGTCTGTCATTCTAAAGAAAAAAAACGATTTTGTGAATTTGCTGCGTTGACTACTTTTTTTGTGGCTAGACAGGTGTTTCCCAACCCTGGTCCTCCAGTACCCCCAACAGTACACAGTTTAGTTGTAGCCCTTGACAAACACACCTCATTCAACTCATTGAGGTCTTGATGATTAGTTGACAAGTTGAATCAGGTGTGCTTGTCCAGGGTTACAGTACAAATGTGTTCTGTTGGGGGTACTGGAGGACCAGGGTTGGGAAACACTGGGATAGACCATTGACCATACACTCTGATTTAATGTTCATGCACACTCTGGCTTATGCAAATGATGGATTTTCCATGACTGGCTTTTTCCAAAACTACTGTTCAATTAACATGTAAAAAAAATGTAAGAATACATTAGATCTACATTGGAGCTGAAGTTTGTCGTGTTTTTAAGTTTATATAATGTATCTATCATATCGATAATGTTGATGTACTGTGCAGGATTTGCAAAACAAATCTTTATATTCAGTGAAAATAGTCTTGCCGTTGAATAGTTTTTGAATGTGACTTTTTTTTGTCATGCAGATTATAAAGGCAAGATCTTCTTTAATTGATATATTTGGCCCAAATCAATGCAGTATCTCATGTTGACATACAGAAAAAGTACATCACAATCAACTTATTTAACTTACCACGTTTATCCTGTGCACCTTTAATTTCATCTTAAAATGGTGTTCCATGTCACCAGAGAAAATGGGTCTAGTACTTGCCTTACAATGACAAAGGGATATGCTACTCCTTTTAAAGTTCTTGTAATATGTATATTGTGTAAAATATATAGAATGTGCTTGTTACTTTCAGTGAACAGTTGTTCAGGAAGCAAATCCATTCATTTGTGTGTTTATTACTATATGCATGTTGCATTTCTATTTTGGTTAAGGGTATATTGTGTGGGGATAGGAGTTACTGGGAATGAATTAGACTGTAACATTTTATATTTGGGCAATAATTCATCAACTAACTTTTATTAGTTTAATTTACGGATAAGCAAATTTACACTACCGGCACTGCAGTAAACATTGTTAATCAAAATACCTTATTATGATGAAGCCGTTTTAAAATGTTTAATAAAAGACATAAAAAGAGGGTAACCCTCGCTGTGTGCATCTTTCCATTGTCGCGGTAATTAATAGCTAAACAGAGTTTTTCTGCAACCAATAGGGATGAAGAATGACAATGGGGACAATAGTGCATTATAATTTCACCTCAAGTGATGATCATTGTGTATTACTACAGGAGTAGCCTCACTGCTAATGCTGCCTCACACAACACTGGGACACCACGGCCAATTACATCTGACATGTAAATGACCAGACCTGTATTGCTGTTGCACATTGGATAGTGGGTGGCCTCTGGGTGGTTTTCCTTATTGGGGGGAGGTCGGGGAGAGGAGGGGGAGAGGGAGCTTGATGTTTGTTTATGGGTAGGAGGCAGTGGTAGATTATTGCCATGTCTGCCAAACAGTGCAATTTTTTTTCAACATATGTTACTGATCTACATACTCGCCTCAGTGGTCTAAAATTAATTCTCCATTTACATGAAGCTGAATATCAGAAACCGAGGTAAGACATGCAATGTTCCCTGTCTTGTCGCTTCCTTGGCCTATATTGTTGGCCTAATGAAACACAGCCATTCGAGACTTCACGTTGTTGACGTCACTAAGTGAGGTGTAACCCCCCCCCCCTCTCTCTCTCTACGGCCCGCTGTCCACAGCAGGGATGAGGAATCACACGTTCCCTGCCTTAAGTGCCATTTGTTAATGAAGGCCAAAGTGTCAGATGATAAATATAACGGAAGAAAAATGACACATGTAAGTGATCTCATTTGAGAGCATTACATTTGAATTTATTGGGGTACTTAGAGGGGACAGAAAGGCTGTGACTCTGGGCACGGGAGGGAGCGGGATGCAGATGAGGGTTGAGTTATGATGAGATGAGAAAGTGCTGTGTGCCTACGTGTATTATCATACTGGAGGGCTCTGACTGGGGCCATTAGCTGGGCCCTATTATGCCAACTAAGGGTGGGGGCTGGGGCCCATACACCTCCAGTGCCCTTTCCCCTCCTCTGACAGTGCAGAAGACTCTAACCCTAACGCTTAGTTGTCATGATACTTCATACACTGTTTACGACCACACTGTATATAAGTATGCCATACCAGTGGAGGCTGGTGATTTGAAACATTTAGGAGGATGGTAGACTTACAGTACAGGCGCTGAACGCATGGCGACAACAAAGTGTTTTAACATAAAACATTCAATAAAGACATTTATAGTACAATATTATGGGGCACGGGAATGTGAGGGCTACTTACACAGTGTTGGAAAGGGAAAACAGCAGTGATTGAGTGAGGGTATGTGGCATGAGTTGAGGTGTTCAGAGGCTTGACCAGTGGAAGACAGGATTTGACTGGGAAGGCAAAAGACTATAAGACTACACACCACACAGTTAGACAAAAGAGCTAAGAATGAGTTAGTCCAAGCAAGGAGTAAAATCATTGATGTGTAATAACGTGATTGTGTTTGTGATTGACTCTACATACAGTAATGAGTGAAAATTGATAGGGGTACTCACTGTGCTTGGATGGGAAACCTTTAATGTGCCAGTGTGCCCATGAGACATGGATTCAGTTCATGTCAGGAGAAAGTTGACAATGGCAGCTGAGTGGAGTAGTCATCACCTCTTAATCAGGGAACAGGAGGGGACTTAGCTGTAAATACAAATAACAGATACATTCCATTACAGCTGCACCATCGTAGGTTTGGACAACAAGTTTCTCTATGAACTTAAACTCAGACATCTCAAAATTCATGAAGGCAAACACAGACTGTGCATCTCACTCACTTGACACATCAAGCCCAAGAAACATTCCTCAATAAAGCCCTGATCATCCACGTACCTGACGATAACGGACAACTGCAAGCAGACTGGTGGTACAATAGGTCCCAGAGTGGTGGGGCAATTTTTAACAGTTGATCAGACTGAAAAATCGTCTCGTTTTCATCCCATACAGCATGTCAGATTTTAATGTTAAGGTGTAGCCTAGGCTACTGCAACATTTATGTTGTGAGTTTTTGCTTGTGTCTGTCTGGAGTGATTGTGTTATAATCTTTGCTAAATTAATACCGGAGGAAAGTGGAAAGCCTACCTTAGCGCACATGAAAAAATGTGTTGCGTCAACCTCTCCCTTTAATTTAACTTTTAATCGATGATGCAATGGAAGCTATCAAATGATTCAGAATTGTTTTCAACATCCCAGAAAAGACAGTAGAATTTTTTTAATATATTTTTAATTATTATTAGCCCCTCCCCCTCTTCGGGGACAAATATCTTTGTTTCTTTTACAGGTTTTTTTGCTACATATACACTTGACATAAAAAAAAAATGTTTTTATTTTTTTATTTATTAATCAGTATATTTGAGTTTAACTATAACATCTTCTGTAATATTTGTTCGATCTTCTCTGGAGGATAAAACTGAAATTGTAACCAGCTTTGTATGGCTTGTTTAAGAAAGGGCAATACTTTAAACAACATTTCAATTTCAATTAGTAGGAAATGAGAAGTTGTAATCTGTATGAAGGCAAAAATACAACTCTTAAACGAAGGATGAGCCTTTCTTAATAATTTACTGGAGAATCATTTTGGGTTCAAGTATAATTTGTGTATGAGTGAAGCTTTTAATGAGAGGTTTAACGTTTTAATATTAAATCATTGTAGCCCCCAAACTCATATTCATTATTCATTTTCACTGGCTTAGCAATCCAAATAAAATGAAATATGTTTTGCTCATATGATTTAAAAAATGTGTCATCTGGAATAGGCAGTGCCATTAGTAAGTAAGTACACTGTGATAGGACCAAAGAGTTAATAAATGTGATTTTTCCATAAATAGACAAGTATTTACCTCTCCATGGTTGCAGAACGTTATCTATTTTTGCTAACTTTCTATTGAAATGAATTGTCATAAGTTCATTATTTTTTTTTGAGATGTGAATATCAAGTATGTCTACTTCACCATCTGCCAATTTTATTGATAAAATAATGAGACTGTGCAGGGATCCAGATTGCGGACTAGAGGCATCGGCATAAATTGACACTTTTGTTTTTATCCCCTGGATTTCTAACCCCTTGATGTTCTTGTTGGATCAATTTTTAATAGCTAGCATTTCAATGGTCATAATAAATAGATATGGAGACAACGGATAGCCTTGTTTTACTCCTCTTAAAAGCTCAATACTTTCTGACAAGTAACCATTATTTACTATTTTACATCTGGGGTTGCTGTACATAACTTTAACCCATTGTATAAGAGATTCACCAAAATTAAAGTAATCTAGGCATTTATATATGAATTCTAGTCGTACTTTATCAAACACCTTTTCAACATCTGCTATGAAGATGAGGCCTGGTATTTTCAATATTTCATAATGTTCAATTGTTTGAAGTAATTGTCGTATACTATCTCCAATATATCATCCATGTAAAAAACCTGTTTGATCAGGATGAACAATATCTGGTTAAACCTTTTTATTCTATGTGCTATGCATTTCACCGGGATTTTCGCATCACAGAATTGAAGTTTTAGAGGCCTCCAGTTTTTTTAAATGGACTGGATCTTCATACTTACCACCTGGGTCCTGTTTAACTACTAATGAAATCATATCTTCTTGTTGAGTACATGAAAGTACCATTTGTATAAGAGTAATTAAAACATGCTAACAATGGTTCTTTGAGTACATCAAAAAAGGTCTGATGTCCCTCTACTGGTATACTGTCAAGCCTGGGTGTTTTTCCAGACTGAAAAGATTTTAATGCCTCAAAAAGTTCCTCTTCTATAAGTTGGCCTTCACACAGGTCTTTCTGTACATTTGTTAATTTTACATTATTATTATTATTAGGGAAGAAATTCTTACAGTGGATGATGCGATGGAAGCTATCAAAACATTCAGAATTGTTTTAGATATCCCAGAAAAGACAGTTGAAAGTTTGAGATGTTCACCAAGTTAAGCATCGTAATGTGTAATTACCTCTGCAAGCTCCTTGTAGTTGCCCTTGTTAACTAAACTTTCCCTCTCATCGTGTCCTTTAGAAGCAAATTCTTGCATGCCCTGCTTTCTTTTACTTTGTTTAGCTGAACGATCAATGTTAATCAGGTCACTGTACCCATCTTTTGACCAAGGCTCAGAGCTTCCAAAAATCAGGCAAGGCCAGCAATGCAGGTGGCCTGATGAAAGGCTCCCTGTTACCCTATTGGTATTGAACGCCCTCACCTTTTCATCCTTCTTCATGAAACTGATCTCAGGCAGAGGTCGACCATCGCTTTTAATTTCCACCTTTTCTGTGTAGCCCAGAGAAAGAAAGGTGTTCTTCAACAAACATTTTCAGCAGTGTTGGCCATTCTACCATTCTGGCGGAGAAAACTCCACACTCGTGCTGGTAGATAGCTAGCTACTGAAGTTTATTTTTATGAAATTTCACAGAGGAGCCTCCACTGTGCCAGACAACTGAGCCCTGCAAGTTCTTACTTTTACGTTTCATGCTAATGCATGTTTGGTTTAGTTGCAGTGACTACGCCCATAGTGAGCTGTCAACTATTCTCTAGGTCCCCACAGTATATGAAAATGAAAGATGCATCCATCTTTCTACTGGTTGACACAATTTGGATGGCAGAAGAGGAATTATATATCCAATCAATTTCTTGGCCTCAATGCATTTAGTAAATACGGCTGCATATTTTTGTAAGAGGGATGTTGACAGAAAATCAAAAGCAATGTAGCGGCAGTATCCCATAATGTAGACTTAGCTCTACTTTACACTCCTCTTACAAGATCTAAAACAATCAAGCCCTTCACGAGAGCTTGTTATTTTCTCCTATAATAAGTGTAACGGCTTTTCATCATTCCTCCACCCAACTGATTGTGTTTGCACAGGAAGCTCTCTGGAATATGCTTGTATGCTGAAAAGAAAAAAGACAAAATGTGGCAGGGGTTTTATTTTGGAGCATCCCACACTCATTTTCTTATTCATTCCTCCTCTCAGAGTTTGTGTCTTTGTCAGATGTTATTGAGGACTGGAAATATCTTCATGGCGTATCGACGGCTCGGCATGAAGGTGGCACAGCATGGTGTCAGGAACTGGGCGACAGATTTCTCCCTCTCTTTAATATGAGGCAAAGGAGCTTGTGCGAGATTTACCAAAGAGTATTTGTGCAATTAGGTGCGGATGGAGAGTCTCAGAAAGTCTCCTCTTGTAACTTTTTTGTGGGCCGCTCCTGCTTTGGCGCCTTCGCTGTCTCCTCGCACCTACTACCTTCATGTTTGTCAGAGTCTAGTTCTTAGAGCATTTGATGGCAAGTCTGGGTAGCTTTGTGTCTGTTTCTTCATACGTTAAAGATATCACACATTTCTTCACAACATCTGGTAAGTTCTGGAGACACAGTGAAGCCACAAACATGAACAGAGAAGTCACAACCAAATGTTCGAGGTCTCCCTTCTCTGAGTGAAGGCGGGGTTGGGCCGGGCCTGACAGGTTTATTTCAGGGGAGGCCCTGTGTCACTTTGTGACAGGGTCCTTACGGCTCTGCCACCACCAGTCTGTTGTGTCTTCCTCTCACAAATGACCGTTTAACCGTCTTTTCAGCACCCTGACACCTCGTCTGTTATTACCACATTGTCTCTCTTCCCACTGCATACATGTGTGAGGCTATGCCCTGAAATGTGCTGTGCTTTTCCTCAGCTCTCCTACAGCAGGCATCACTGTATTCACTCCTCAGCAGAATACATTCCATACCAGAAGGTTGACATGCTGTTTTGTTGCCATGGTAAGTCCCTAAAAAATAGTTTTTTTTCTATTTTGGCCTGGATCATTTTATCTTGGCAGTATATGGAGCCTGTTGCCCTCAGGGACAGATTTAAATGTGTGTGGGTCTTCAAGGATTTCTCTGCAGAAAAGCTGTTTGGATGGAAGCCACTCCGCCATACAAGTGCAACTGAATTGTGTCATTTCAGGTTTTCTAGTCGTTGCTGGAACCAAAGGAAAGTCAAAAAGGGAAGCAAAAAAGACAAAACAAAAGCTGATAAAAATGGACCTGATTGGATTATGTCAGAGTTGGCATGTTCTGAAGGAAGTATTGGTTATGTCTTATCACTGCCTGCCTTACAGCTAAATGAATCAGAAAAAGCACAGCTTCCTGAAAGACAACCGGGAGATTGTTACTGTAAATAGGGAGTTGAAATGGTTTGGGCTCTACACAGCTAAGCGCTACCATCAGTAAGTGAATAGCTAGCTGCATATTCTGAAATGTGTGGATGGTCACATTGTATGGAGCAGGATACTAGGTCAAACCAAATTACTTCCAGGTGTCTGAGACATTATGAGACAGACAATTTTGAATTACGACCAAAATATAATGCAAAAATAAAATGTTACTAAAGTTTTTTTTTAAAGTCTCCCAAAATATGACAAATCTCTTGACAGTTTGTGACATAACATCTTGACAGTTTGTGACATAACATGACATGGTTTTATGTGAAAAGAAAAACACGTATGCATGTGGAAAAGTGGCCTGGATTCTACTGTTCCATAATATCTGTTGCAACATCACAAGCACTGCTGTAATGTCAAACCTCACCGCACAAGCACTCCTGTATTGTCAAACCTCACCGCACAAGCACTCCTGTATTGTCAAACCTCACTGCACAAGCACTCCTGTATTGTTAAACCTCACTGTACAAGCACTCCTGTAATGTCAAACCTCACTGCACAAGCACTCCTGTAATGTTAAACCTCACCGCACAAGCACTCCTGTAATGTTAAACCTCATTGTACAAGCACTCCTGTAATGTTAAACCTCACCGCACAAGCACTCCTGTAATGTCAAACCTCACTGCACAAGCACTCCTGTAATGTTAAACCTCACCGCACAAGCACTCCTGTAATGTCAAACCTCACTGCACAAGCACTCCTGTAATGTCAAACCTCACTGCTGGAGGCTTTATGCTAAACCATAATCATCAGTTTTGATATCACCATCTTTCTCACTCAAATCAAATCAAAGTTTATTGGTCACGTACACATATTTGCAGGTGTTTTAGCAGGTGCAGTGAAATGCTTATGTTACTAGATCCAACAGTGCTGTAGAATGTCTCACAAATACAATACAAATACACAAATCATGTAAAAATAATAAAGAAATGACAGAATGGATCCAATCAACAACCCAGGATAGATATATTAGAGTGAGCATCTGTCAGAATACAGAATATAAATACGTGGTGTGTAACGACAGTATTCATTTGGATTGAAAATGGTATGTACAGTAGAAGGTATATTAGGATGAGCTATGTATAGTATACAGTATATACATACACAGAGCGTAAACAACAGTATAGAAACAGAATATGAGGTGACCAGCGTTCTACATCTCCATATCACATTCAATTAGTGTAACTGTGCTTAACATCCCTTTATTGTGGGAAACACAATAAACACAGCTGTGAGGAGAAAACACAGGTTCCATGTTTCAGGAAGTGGTGGCAATATTTACTACTTCAAAACCAGGAAGGGGAATTTTAATTGACAGTGAGCTGTAAGTGCTAAATCCGGAGGAGACACGTTGAGTAGTTTATACCTTTTCTATTCTAATTTAACATGCCACAAATAATGTAATGATGCATGGAAAGTCACTGTCAACATATGATCAGAAACTGAACTGCCTTCTTTGAACCAGTGCAATGTAAAAACAATATGATTATCTACAGTACAGGCTGCATGAAACCAATTGTTTCAATCCACTTCTGGGAAGTGTCATTATGAGAACACTTCCTTCATCTGGGGATTTGAATCTACTTGCCTCTGGTCAATTGCCTGTTACCCTTATGAACTGTTCAGGATTGGTATACTGCATGTACTGTGGAACAGGTTATGATCACAGAAAAGAGGCTAGCTATTTATTGGTGTAGCCTTACATTTCTGTCAAAGTCACAACAAAAATGATAGAATATATGTTGTATTGACTTAACAAGCTTTCCCTCCCCTTTTCAGTCTGGACCCCTGTATCATAGGCAGCCCTTTTAAGTCTGCTGTGACATATCCTGGACTCCATTAACACCTCTCCCTCTGGACAAGGGGTGTGAACTGATAGCTTGTGTCAGCTAGCAACAGGGAACGGATGGTGAGAGGAAGATGGAGGGAGTGGGTCAGAAGGTTTAGTCTTGAGGAAGACGGGGCCTTGAGGAAGACTGGGAAATAGAAAAAGACAGAGACAGGAGAAGGGACGAGCGAGGGAAGGAGAGCAGGAGGTTGCTCAGTCACCTCGGTAGGAAATTATTTATTACAGAGTTCGATCAATGAGGCTTTGGAGCCATTTCCCATGTATTAGTCCACAGTGACATCAGCTCGAGGTGTATTTACGGCTGCACTTCAATAAGAGGCAGAACAAACCATTTCTGCAGCGAAAGCCTTATACATAAAGCCAGGACCAGAGTTCAGTGTGAAACACTTTGATTTAGCCCTCTGAACTCTCCCAGGAAAGAAATCAGCACTCATAATCCCAATTCCAGTATGATCATAGCCCAAGGATATGGACCTCTTTGTCCATCTTCACTGGGTCCGCCAACCAGGGCACCATTAATAACTAATGCAATCACCCTCACGACCTGAACTTTAGAACCCCAACCAAGGAGATACATGCATCACAGTTACAGTGAATAGAAGGAGAGGGAATGAGTCACCCCGTGAGGTGCATCATACATCTGTATGAACTCATAGCTCTGCAGCTGGCCTTGCCCGAGGGGTGTGAAGTTATAGCCCTGCTCATTAGAGATGAGGTCACGCTTTTGGATTCGAACGGGAAGCCCAAATCAAACGAAAACGTGTGAACGAGCGTGTACACACTGGAATTAGAATGCCCAGGAGTGGATGAGAGAAAACATACGGGCTGTGAGCGTCAACAGCGTCAACATTTGTGTGTGATTAGATAGCTTCAATTCACATGCACTGGTAGCATATGCCAACTGAACTCTCATCTTATATGTTCTAAGCGAGCCACCGTACCTGCCTGCTCTAAACAGTTTTGTTAGATCACCAATGTGAGGACAGTTGTAGCTAATACGCCTAAGCAGTTTATAAATAATTTAGGCAGTCTCATTTCTTCAACATTACAGTATTTTCACATTAAATCTGAGTTCTCCCGAGTTTCCCAGCCGTAGCCTGCTTAGGCTATATGCCTGTACTAGCCACAACTCTCCTTCGTGAGCTAACATAACAACTGTTAGCGTAAGCAGGTGAGGTGGCTCCCGTAGGACATATAAGGTGAGTAAAAAAGAACACATAACAATCATTCACAAGGGTTACATAGCGAAAATAACAAATACAACTGTTTATTATGGATTCTTGGGATAATTCAATTGGCATACGCTATGCAGTACATGTGAATCGACAGTCTCTACTCTAGTGCACAAATTTTGACACTGCTCCTAACATAGAAGGAGCTGGAAGAGAAGCTGAACTGGTAGGCTAGGCACTTATTTTGAAAGATAGGAAAACATTAAGCAGAAAGTATCGGGGGAGTTATTTAGGTGTGTGTGTGTGTGTATTTGTGCGCATGTGTGTGTTCGCATGCACTCTACTATGACGGTATGGACCATTGAAGATCTCACAGTGATCCTTTTTAGGATGTTCCAATTCCCTATAAAGGCAAGGCCACTGTTTCATCTTTAGATTCATTTAGTATAATTATTTATCTTGTTTGACATTCTCAAAATGGACCCCTTTAATTAAAAAACGTATACAACTGTAGTCAGTCAAGGCCCATCTAAATGTTTAAACATCAAGTGAAAGAATAAGGCTGTTAGACCTGAAGTTATGTCGCCAGGAAAACTTCACAAAGATTCCTCTCAGATTTATAGGCACTTACCTAGGAGCCTGAGTCGATATTCATAAACCAAGACCCCATCCACTATCACTGCTTGTAAATAAATAGAGATATGCCTCTTTTATAGACAGCATCAATTTAAAATATTACCACCAGCACAATTTTACCACACACATTAATATTTTACAGCACATTGTATTTTAGCTCATTGAATCTTTCAGTTTCATGGCTGGCCCCATCGATTTGATCCCAGGCCCGTTATAAGACTCAGTAGGTGTACTGAGTGTACAGTTTGGCTGCTGGTTGTCCAAATCATTTGGAGTTTAAATATCATAAATCCAATGTGTCATCGAGTAGACCCTCTCACCGGCACAATACACTTGTGACCATTTGCTACTTTTAATGACATTGCATTAGACTTAAAAAGTTTAGTTCCTGTCTCCAGAGATTCGAAGTAGTGAGAATAGTCCAAGGAAAGTTTCCTTTACTCAACATTTTTCATTTACATTTGAGTCATTTAGCAGATGCTCTGGTCCAGAGAGACTTACAGTTAGTGGATTCATCTTAAAGTCATAGTAAGATCATTTTTCTTCGATAAAAGTAGCTATCAGCAAAGTCATTGCTGGCAAGAAAAGACGAGTGCGAGTGCTAGTCCAAGCAAGGCAAGGCTGTTAGTTTATAACCTTTTTCAAAGATACTTTTGGACAGTGTCTTTGTTCACCTTTAAAGCAACCATCTCTCCAGTTTTTACTTGCCATGAAAACAAGCTATTGAATCATGTTTGAAACGCTAAGTTTCCATCATTAGCAAATAAAACCTAACTTGCTTCGTTATGGCTGAAATAAAGTGTAACATCTGCATGTGTGACTGTGTTTAAGTGTCCCATCAACAATAATGAGAGAACATTGTAATGATCTGCCAATGGAGTCCCATATCAACATCTACAGGCTGTATGTTAGAGTTAATAGCTTTGATATTGTGGGCCATTTTACAGTTCTCAACATGTTTAGCAAGAAAATGCCCCATGGATAATTTAGACATTTTATTTGTTCATGCCCGTGTTTAAGTGTTGTCCCATCAACAATGCTTATGACCGCTGACATTCCTTCACAGATGATGGTGTTGTCCTCGTTTGTGCCTGTTTGCTGATGGAAATATTTCTTGGATAAAGGACTTTTCCTTTTACCTGGATGTTGCATCAGTTGTCACAGAGCTTTTATTACAGTCATGAGTTAATAATAATAAAAATGTTATTTGTATAGCGATTTTTAATACATTTGAACGGTGATGATTTTAGCATGTCAATCTTGGTGGGGCAAAAAAATAAAAAATACTTGGGATCAATCAAATGTATTTATGATGCCCTCTTTACATCAGCCGATATCTCAAAGTGCTGTACAGAAACGCAGCCTAAAACCTCAAACAGCAAGCAATGCAGGTGTAGAAGCACGGTGGCTAGGAAAAACTCCCTAGAAAGGCCAGAACCTAGGAAGAAACCTAGAGAGGATTCAGGTTATGAGGGGTGGCCAGTCCTCTTCTGGCTGTGCCAGGTGGAGATTATAACAGAACATGGCTAAGATGTTCAAATGTTCATAGATGACCAGCAGGGTCAGCAGGATGCATGCCACTAAAGCGACAACACAACACTAAACAATACATCAATTGCACTATAATGGTGACAAACGGTGCCCACAAACTGCTAGGGCCTACAGTACAAAAACCTGTCCCAACAGCAGAGTCCCAACAGCAGTCCGCACACCTTACCGCTGCTACACCTGGCTATCAGTGGAGCCTTGTCTTGCAGCGAAATAGTTCATTCAGCCTCATTTACTACCTGTTAAAAAAACACAGCTGAAACGGCTGACTTGCTTAAACAAATGTGGTTTCTACTGACAATTGAGATGTACAAACTATGGCATAAGGGGACGACAAGCGGCATAGGCAATCTGTAATTTTGATGAGTGAGCTAGAATGGACGTAGTCAATATAACTATTTGTTCTGCACTTCTGAAATGTACAGCAACATAATTCAGAACATGGTCCGTTCTTACAGTGTTCTCCCTGCACACCAAGTTAGAACCGTAGGATAAATAAAGGGGCCATATAAGCAGACAATGAAAGCTCTTACAACATTTAATGATTACATTTCTCTAAAACAGGTTATTGGCTACATGTGCACCACCAATTCAGAAGGGGGAAATAGACCAAATTATTAGGGTGAGGCACATGGGCTACTAACAGCTTACTACACAACATACACTTATTATTACTTTCTTAGCTACAGTACACATATCTCCCTGGCATACACTACATTTTTGGACTCACCTGTTGTTCTGTGCTCACTTCAACATAATACAAATATTCCAAAATATTCCAAAACATGTATCTTGTTTGCAATATGTCACTAAGGTATAACGTCCTTTAGATATTTTTTCTGGACTATCTGTTCATGCATGTATGAAGCTGTTATTCAATGCGTTTCTATGTGCTAATAGCAGTATGGATAAATTCAATGTTTCATAACAAAAAACAACGAAATCTAATTGATTATTGATATTTGATATGACCATCTTAAAACAATGACATATGTTACAGCTTAGTAGAACCCCCCCACCATCTAGCACTAATCAACAACCAACTTGACAGAGCTTGAAGAATTTTAAATAGAATCATGTACAAATATTGCACAATCCAGGTGTGCAAAGCTCTTACACTTTGAATCGAGACTCCCATTTTATTTCTATGATTCACACCAATGTATACTGGACTAGAGACTGAAAAGACATGGCTCCATCGAAGAAGACTGACTGTCTGTCTGTCTGACTGTCTGTCCGACTGTCTGACCTTCCGACTGTCCGTCTGTCTGCCCTTCTGACTGTCTGTCTTTTTTCCTTATCTCGTCACTTTGCTCTCTGTCTCTCTCTCGCTCTCTCTTTCTTTCTCCCTCTCCCTCTCCCTCTCTCTGACATGCACTGTGAAATGCCTTTCTTCTCCAGGTGAGTCTGGTCTGATACCCAGGCCCTCTGCTCTTGTCAGAAGGCTCCCAGGCTATCCAGGCTCTCTCGGGACCATGTTTCACACACCAAATTGACGTCTCCGAGTGGAAATGACAGTTTCAGCAGGATTTGCCATTCTAAACCTCTTCAAACCCATGTGATCTCATCCATTCTGTCTCAGAGGGATTGGGTTGAAATGTACTGGAGCTTCAAAAGCCAATGAACAGTGCCTGTGTGAATGAGGCTAAGATACTTTCCTATCAGAAAAATACCAAAAATAAAATGCTGGCAATGTAAAACTGCCTTTTTGCTCTGAACAAAGACTAAGAAGTAGGAGGTATTGCCCGGGGATATTGCAACCGCATTCCTCAACCGTTTTGAAGAGAGACGTATAATGTTCTCTGAGAAATCAATAGCTACAGTACATTCATTTTCCTGTTTAGATGCCTGTCTGCTGTTTGCTTCATTTTGTTAAAACAACTCAGAAAAGAGATATAGCCACAAGCAATGAAAGAGATACTTTTCTCTGAAACTTGACTTTCTATTTCAATCTATGTGCAATCCTATTATTGCTGTGATGCTAATGCACTGCAGTTGATTCTTGAAGTAAGAAAAAACCCAAAATGTACCTTACTACATTAAATTCTCCCATAACGTGCCCCCTTAGTTTATCAAGGGTGAGTGATGATATAATTTGACTCTACAGTATGGGGGGGGCTGTTCCCTCCCCAAAAGCCCCCTGCCTGCAGACATTTGAGTCACCAAGTCTTTCAGAGACTACACATTACTCTAGGGGGTCTTAGTCACTGGCATAATGGATGGGGCCTGGTTTGAAAGAGGTACACCTTTAGGGCTCTTCATGCAACCCTCCTATTCTCTCCAGCACACACTCTGTGAAGGCCCTCTTTCTCAGGCCTGCGAGTAGGGAGCCCTGTAATAGCCTCTAATTGATAGGGAGGTGTTAGGGTCTTTCTGCCTGAGAGTGAGGATTAAGTGTGTGTGTGGGGGGTTTAGAGCGGTCCTGGTTCGGTCCCATAATGACTCATTCATTTTGTGGTGTTTTTGTGGTGGTTGGCTCATTACGAGTCCACAGAGGAGCAGGAACAATGCGCTCTGTAGGTAGGAGGTGATTTTAAATAGTTGGGGCTCTACACTTCCCAACAAAGGAAGGAACAGACCAGTGAATGGGACTCTGAGCAGATGCAATAGAAGTGACAGACGTAAATTGTAGAGTCTACAGTACCTCCAAGTGCTTTTGCTTTGTCCAACTTCAGATTTTAATTAGCTAGTTGGGTGTTTCATTTCAGATATGTGATGCCTGGTGTCTGTTTCTCTCCCCCAAAAATGAATATACTTGATGCAAAGAAGGGAAAAATGCATGTTTTCTATACATAAACACATCAAATCAAAGTGTATATATACAGTTTAGCAGATGTTATAGCGGGTGCAGCAACATTCTTATGTCACTAGCTCCTAACAATGCAGTAACATGTCAATCAAGTCCACAACTAATAATAAATCATGCAATCTATATGTATTTACACAAGATGTTCTAAGAATGGTATGTACAACAGTAGATATATTAGTAATATATTAGATATATTAGAATCCAGTGTGTGCGTGATAGCTTGTGTGTATGTTTTGTGAGCGTGCATCACCTGGTAGATGGCTAGCGATGGCTGATAAACAGTCTGATGGTCTGGTAATAGAAGCTGTTTTTTAGTCTCTCTGTGCTGGCACTGATGCACCTGTACTGTCTCCGTCTGTCAGACACTGTGTGCTGTAAATGTCCTGGAGGGCAGGCAGCTTGCCCACAGTGATGCGTTGGAGGGTGAGGGGGTTGAGCTCGGTGCATTGTCGTACCAGGCGGTGATGCAGCTCTACAAAATGACTAATTTATTCTGCCGGCTGAGGTTGTAGAGGCGCTGTATTTGCGTACCAGTGGTGATGCAGCCTGACAGAATGGAACATTTCTTCATCCATCTGAGGTTGTAGAGGCGCTGTTGCGGTGTCAGTGTGGTGAGACCATTTCAGGTCCTCAGTGATGTGCACACCGAGGAACTTTACACTTTTGACCTCATCCACTGCGGCCCTGTCGATGAGTATTGGGGGAATGCTCCCTCTTCTGTCTCCTGTAGCCCACGATCAGCTCCTAAGTTTAGCTGATGTAGAGGGAGAGGTTATTTTCCGGGCACCACTTCACTTCCTGTATAGCTCAAGTGATTTCAGTTAAAGGCTTTGCATAAGACCACACATACAAAGTCTCTGCTTATCGAAATGATGGTGTGATTTTCTTTACAATTGTGTTCCATAGAATGAATGGTGATGGCCAGATTGTCTTTCCTGGTTGCTCCTGGCTTTGTTGAGGCCCTGTGGCCCACCGTAATCTTGCACTGACAGGAAACACATCATACATCCAAATTAACACACTCACACACACACCTCATATGTAACATTATTATACTAATGCTAAATTAAGAAACTGAGTCATTGCAACAGTCTCACTTTTACCTGCATTTGTCCATATCTGACCATATCTGTCTCTGTGTGTCACAATCGCCTGGAGTGGTGAGTGCAGAGTCAATTGCAGAGGGCAGAGGAACTGGGGAAAACCGTCTTTATTGGGATTCCCAAACCAACGCCCAAAACAATAGGCGGTAAATAGACAGAAAAATAGTCCGACCCAACACAGGGCACAAACGGACAGGAACACAAACACACACACCCTGACTAACAGAAAACAATCCCGCACAAAATAGGCGGGCCTAACAGGCTTAAATAGACATGAATCAAGAAGCCAAAATAAGCGACAGGTGCAACTAATAAGACAGAACAGAAAGGGAAAAGGGGATCGGTGGCGGCTAGTAGACCGGCGAAGACGACCGCCGAGCGCCGCCCGAACAGGCAGGGGAGCCACCTTCTGTGGGAGTCGTGACACCGTGTCTGTCTGTTTGACACTTTCTGTTAATCAGATACTCTACATGATTTGGTGTCATATTTTCATGTGATAAATGGCATGTATGCATTTTCCCCATCATGCACCATTCCAAATGTATTATTTATGAACAGCTGCTATGTGCATCAGACTTCATCTGTTTTACTAGATTACATGAGAGCAGTAGAGCCCCAAGTCCATATCCCTATATATTCACTATACCACTATAACACCCTCTCTAACGGAGAGGGAGAGAGAATGAGCAAAAGAAAAGAGAAGAGAGAGGAGAGAGAGAGAGAGAAAGGAGAGGGGGAGAAGAGAGAGAGAATGGAGAGGGGGAGAAGAGAGAGAGAATGGAGTGGGGGAGAAGTGAGAGAGAATGGAGTGGGGGAGAAGAGAGAGAGAATGAGAGGGGGAGAAGAGAGAGAGAGAATGGAGTGGGGGAGAAGAGAGAGAGAATGGAGAGGGGGAGAAGAGAGAGAGAATGAGAGGGGGAGAAGAGAGAGAGAATGGAGTGGTGGGAGAAGAGAGAGAGAATGGAGTGGGGGAGAAGAGAGAGAGAATGGAGTGGGGGAGAAGAGAGAGAGAATGGAGAGGGGGAGAAGAGAGAGAGAAAGGAGTGGGGGAGAAGAGAGAGAGAATAAAGAGGGGCAGAAGTGAGAGAGAGAGAATGGCCCTTGCACCTGACCCATAACAGTCATTACCTGTTACATGCATGACATATTACATACATTACCTGTTACATACATTACCTGTTACATACCCCCCCCCCCCCCCCCCCCCCCCAACAATGGATTTATGATAGCACTGTCAAGAAAATGAGGCGAAATGACATAGTAGATGACTTTAGCAGCAAATAATGTGATAGGCTGTTTAGTGGTGCTGCAGCAGCTGCTGTCGTTGCACGTAATAGGCTATAAAAAAGCCTGATAGCAATACCTGTCATTTGTTAATGGCTGACTTCACTGAAGAGCTTTTGTGGCCTTTAACATGGAGATAATAGAAGATGCAACAAATTTTACAGCTTTTGCGCTGCATCCATAATTTCTCTCCAGAGGCCCTAGCATAATAAGGACAACACGCTGTGTGTGGTGAGGGAGAGGAGGAGACAGGACTGGGCTAGCCGAAGGATGGGGGGGGGGGGCTCTGTTGTATTCTATACCTAGATCTGCAACCTCTATACAGTCTCCCAGCTGTCTCCTTCTCCACAACCACATCATGTAAGACAAACTCACTGTACAGACAAGTAGAACCTGCACCTTAGCGCTACTACACAACTGTTTACTCTCTGAAACATCAACATTACGGCTACCCTGTACCCAACATCTAGTCACCCGGCTCTGTAAATACAAATGGTTTACAAGTGGTCGGTGGTGAGGAAATAGTCTTGAGTTGAATTTGAAAACTCAGGCCTTGTTCTGCTGCGGCCGTGCACGTGTACGCCTGCATGTGCATTTAGCAGGACTGGTCATACATCAACATAATTCATTAAGAGCTCTCCCAGCGCTAGTGCAGCTCCATAAATACAGGGGTTGAGGCCACGGCCGTTCTTTCATCTCACAGTGGAGAACTTCAAAGTCACCTCTCCTCACAGAGCTGATGAATGAATGTCTACCATTCTGATGGCCTTACGGTGGATATGTCTGCCACTGCAGCCCCATCATGGAGCTAGAGTGTGAGACAGGGCCATTTGTTAGTTTTAGCTGTATCTGGTAGACATGGCTTTAATTCCACACTGAGGACATCAATCCTGTTAATTCAACACTTTGTAGAGTGGTTTTTGTGTGTTACTAACTCCATCTATTGTCAACACTATTGAGAGTGTAATGCGATTTAAGTAGAGTACTCAAAGTGGATCATTTGTTGCACTCTGCCATTAGAATTCATTCTCAGTTTATGATTCAAATGATTAAACCATATGAGTCAGGTCACTAAATGGGATACTTACTGTATATGACCGCGCACACACACGTGCACACACGCACACAGACACACACACGTACAGGAACACGGACACACACACGGACACACACACACAGACACACACACGGACACACACACGGACACACACAAGGACACACACAAGGACACACACACGGACACACACACACACCTGATGCATTTGCATCTCTAAAAAGTGTCTCAGATTGATCTCCAGCTCAGTTCTTCTTGAGGGAACAGAAATATCCAGAACCAATCAGACCTTAATGAAAAGGTTGATGAGTGCCAGGTGGGGCAGAATTAACAGACAGAGAGAAGTGAGACGAGGCAGGGAGGGCGGGAGGGTGTAGAGATACAGTCGAAAGGTTAGTGGAGCAGGACACATGTAGAAATTAATTCTCTGCACTTCAAAAAAAGAAGCTGTCTAATTCTGTCCGTTGAGCTGATGGAATCGCCCTCACTTCAGGGGTGAGGCTAAATTATTAGGGTCCAAATCGGATACACGGGGTGACTGAAAAAGAGGATGGAGCGAGAGAAAGAGACAGAAGAGAGAAGGAGAGCTAGAGATGTGAGCAACCGCTCGCCTGGGCCAGAGCATATTGAGGGCAGCAGGTGGAAGAGTGGCACAGTTAATTAAACCGCCGGCCTTAATGTCTGGGCCTGTCACTCCTGGGAGAGCCAAGCTGAGCCATCGCCAGAACTGCCAGCCACAGAGCTGGGTCCAACCCAACCACCCGCCTCCGCCCGCCAGGCCACATGTCAGACAAGCCCCACGCCATGCCCCTACACCCCTGCCTGTACCCCTGGCTCACCACCCCTGTGCCCCCTTAACCACTCCTTACACCCCCTGCCTCATCTGTTGTTGTTCTCCTGTTCCAAACATCTGTAGCCCGCCTCTAGACTTCCAGCCTCGCAGTGTAATCTGTCTGCGCTCAATAATTAATGTAGTGTTCAGACTGTACACTGTGCTGTACGTCTGGAGTAGTAGGGGATGTTCTGATGTTTCTATCAAGGCCGTCTTAAGCAGCTTGTGAATCAAGACGTTATCTGATAAAAATTCTGTTTCATGCCAAGCGCAGGCATGACATTCATCAGTGGTTAGTTTGGACATTAATTCAGGGGAGCCGTTGCAGTACAGTACAGAACACATAACGTAGATCCCAGCTTCTGGACTCAAGTGGAGCTAATCCACAGTAATACTATCTGTCGCAGATTTACGACATGGCTTGGAACACGCCGTACATGTCGGCCATGGAGATGAAACTAACGTAGAGAAAATTATGGTATTCTGCCTTCATGTTGGACAGTATAGCTGTCTTGATAAAGAGAGAACGAGAGAGGGGGGGTTGAGAGAGAGAGGTAACGAGGGCGGGTGGTGTTGTTTGGCTAATGTTTTATCAGGGTACGCTATATCACCCTGGATTGCTTTGTCAATAACCTGCCCACTCGGTGGCGAGCCCGAATCTCAGATTGTCAGACTGACTGACAGGCAGGAGATGGCAGATAATTCAAAGAAATTGGAAGTGTGAAATCTTTAAGGGCCACTTCTTAACACAGCAAATGCCAGGGTATCTTCCCATCAGCGCCTGCTCTCACAAGCCGCAGCATTGTTAACGGTGGCCTGTCTGTCCATCAAGCCTGCTTCAGGAGGGATTTATCTACTTATCTCTGCCTCCTGCCTCCTGCCTGCCGCACACATCTTGGGTGCTGTGTGTGTGTGTGTGTGTGTGTGTGTGTGTGTGTGTGTGTGTGTGTGTGTGTGTGTGTGTGTGTGTGTGTGTGTGTGTGTGTGTGTGTGTGTGTGTGTGTGCGTGCGTGCGTGCGTGTGTGTGTGTGTGTGTGTGTGTGTGGGCAATGTGGGCAATGTGGGACAAGGCTCTGTATGTTGAGGAATGAACATACTGTTCATAGCCTTGTTCATTGCCTTGAATATAGCCTCATTATTGTTGGTTAAAAGCTTGTAAGTAAGCAATTCACGGTAAGGTGTACGTACACCTGTTGTATTCGGCATGTGACAAATACAAATTTGATTAAACTGAAAATACATTTTGCTGGATTTGCTTCATATTATTCTGTGCTTAATTGAGTAATTTGTTATTATCTGACCTACGTGTTGTGTGTATGTAATGACATGTACTGTATGTGTAACTGATAGATACCCCAGTAAGACCTTCTGTCGGTAATGGGATAAGATTTGTTGTTTGGTTGATTCATTCATTCAGTCATTCAATCACTCAGTCTTCTGTTTTCATTCGTCTTGTTTAGGACCCAGAGGTGGCACCACAGGTTCAAAAGTGGTGTGGAAAAATGTGTATACGTCTTTTCTGGGGCATGGAGTTATTTCTGATCTCATGATCTGGTCAGGTAAAACTCTGGGTTCTATTCATTGGCTTTTACAAAAGAGAGCTTACCTTTTCATCTTTGCTACGACTATAGCGCTGGGGTTTTTCTTTTAGGGTAATGTGAATTGGAAACACTCCTGACCTAAGGTGGGTCAAACCCTTTCAAACTAGCACAAACCGTATTATTCATTCTGAATCTGATATCAAAAGAGCCAGAGACAACAACTTCAATGAACAACCCTTACAAAAATGTCCTACAGGAATCCTGCAGGAATTCAACCGGCTCAACCATACTCTGTAGTTTAGTGAACTACTATAGCAGGCCTGAGCATTATGCAAACAATGTCTACAATGTCTTTAAATATTAATTCCACTCTATACAAACACAATGTTAAGCAGTGGAAAAATGAAAATGACAGACAGGTTTCAATGTAGAAAAGTATTCAAATGTTATGTCATAAAACCTTGTCCATCTGTTTAAAGTGCTCTTCTGCAATTATTCATTATGTAAGATTTATGTAAGGCAGGGTTACATTTAACACTATACACAGTAGGCTTTGTAACAAGGCAGGGTTACATTTAACACTATACACAGTATACTTGATAATCAAATCGAATCAAATTTATTTATAAAGCCCTTTTAACATCAGCAAATGTCACAACGTGCTTATACAGAAACCCAGCCTAAAACCTCAAACGGCAAAAAAAGAAGATGGAGAGGCGCGGTGGCTAGAAAAAAACTCCCTAGAAAGGCAGGAACCTAGAAAGAATCCTAGACAGGACCAGGCTCTGAGGGGTAACCAGTCCTCTTCTGGCTGTGCCGGAAGGAGATTATAAGAGTACATGGCCATTAATGCCAGATCATTCTTCAAGATGTTCAAACGTTCATAGATGACCAGCAGGGTCAAATAATAATCACAGTGGTTGTAGAGGGTGCAACAGGTCAGCACCTCAGGAGTCAATGTCAGTTGACTTTTAATAGCTGAGCTTTCAGAGGTTGAGACAGCAGGTGTGGTAGAGATGGAGAGAGAGAGAGAGAGAGAGAGAGAGAGAGAGAGAGAGAGAGAGAGAGAGAGAGAGAGAGAGACGAAAACAGCACATCCAGTGAATAGGTCAGGGTCCCATAGCCGCAGGCAGCACAGTTGAAACTGGAGCAGCAGCACAACAAGGAAACACGTCTGGTGAACAGGTTAGGGTTCCATAGCCACAGGCAAAACAGCAGAAACTGACTAGGTGGAAAGTTTGTTTTATGTATAAGTCATAAAACCACTAACCTTGTGTCGTTGTCCTCGTCTCGATCTGGCCAACCAGAAGTTGGTTCCCTGGTGCTCACTGTAGGAACCGATTGCTTGTAAAAAAAAATCCATATATTCAATCATTAAATAAACTACTTTGAACATTTTAATTGAAAATAATATCTCCCTTTTCATGATGTAGATTTCATTGAATGTCACTCATTCTAATACAATCTATTCTAACCAAACATGCATTACCAGTTCATATCAGTAGGTGTCACTATGCACTAGCTAGTCAAAAAAGAGTGAAGCCATGATTGCTGCCTGTATCTATATTTGTGAAAGTTATGGTGGTGCTAAAATCCTTAAATTCTCTCTTTCTGTATTAGCCACCCATCTGTTCTGGTTGGAAAAATGCTCTGTAGCGGAGCAGTCTACACAGTTTTTTTTACTTTTAAGACAGTGAAATATGCGCCAAAAACATTTCACCAGCAGTGGAAATAAAATAATATGCCAACATTACTGGCCTAGCAGCAGAAGATCGTTTCATGTTCTTTATCATGTGTTAATCACATTTATTCAGTGAGTCAAAATTATTAATGTTAGCTGCTGGCTGCATGGTTGCATCAACCTTGCTGGCTAATGTTAGCAGGCTAGCAATCTAGCTAGGCTACTACATTTAAAATTAGCAATTTTGTTAGCTAGCTATAGATTTTATAATTATAGCTAGTTTTAGAGGACTACTAAACTGCTTTTATTAAATGCTTTTATTTAAACACTGTTTTCCATGAAAGTGTGCATTCACTATCTCATGAGGCAGGCAACCAGGCAGGTGGGAGAGGAGTGTGAGGATTGTCAAAATTGGCTATATCATAAAAATTCATGATTCACACATCAATGTGCTTTTTGGTCTCAATTGAATTTCACCCCCTTTTTCTCCCTATTTCGATCTTGTCTCATCTCTGAAACTCCTCAACGTGCTCGAATCATGCTTCCTCCAAAACATGACCCGCCAAACTGCTCTTCTTAACACCCACCCATTTAACTTGGAAGCCAGCTGCAACAATGTGTTGCAGGAAACACCATTCAACTGACAAATGAGGTCAGCCTGCAGAATCCCAGCCCACCACAAGGAGTCACTAGAGTGTCATGAGCCAAGTAAATCTCCCCCGCCCAAACCCTCCCTTAACTCGGACAATTGTGCGCCACCCTATGGGACTCCCGGTCACAGCCGGTTGTGATACAGCCCAGGATCAAACCCAGGTCTGTAGTGACAACTCTAGAAATGTGATGCAGTGCCTTAGACTGCTGTGCCACTCGGGAGGCCCTTAAAATCAGATTTTAAAGGTAGTCTCAGTGAAATGACATTGCCAAGAGCAGCACCAGGAATATTGAAATGAGTGAGAGGCAACACTTGGCTCTCACACAATCACACACAGTATCCTCACATGTTCCCGGGTTCGCTTCATACTGTTACAGTGTGGTAGCCAGGGCTCTTAGTTATTTCGGAAATTGACGACCCACTATGCTGTTTACTTTCTGCATCTACACCTACCTTTAATTAAGAAGACAAATTTGAGAAATAAGGGGGATGTGGCCCTAAGTACAACATAGTGGTTGTGGTAACTAATGACGACTGAGTGTCAGCAAAGAAAGAAACCAAGTGCAGAGTGCAGAGTCAAACAACGAGGTGCTGGTGCAACCAAACTTAGTTGTTGAGATGCGTGGTTGATGAGGCTCTGTAGGCTGTACTGTAGCTAGGAGACCACTGTGACTGACAAATGAATCCACCCATGGACAGGATAAAACAGAGACAAACGGGATAAAACTGGTGGAGGTACTATGTCAAAGTTTCCAATAAGAAACGCCTGCTTTATTTTCTGTTGCAAAATGTTTTTCTATGTGTTTTTATGATGTGAACTAATGAATATGTCTGACAAGTTCGGTGCTGCTACTTTGAAAGCGGTGATTGAAAGTACTGGGGCAAATGCTGTCCCGCCACACATATTTTGGTGGTTCTAATTGGAACCATGTAAGCCTTGCAAGCAGAAGGCAGTTGCCCTGCCTTATCTAGCTTCACTGGCTAAATTAGCTGTCAACATCAGAGCCAAATTCACCTCTGATAGTGGACATGGCCTCTCTTTGTCCACAACGTGTGTTGGGTGGTCCTACAAGCCTGGCCTTGTCTAACTCCTTGTTTTAACTAAGCATGCCAAAATGGACATTGTCACTCATCGCCTGTTGTTGGAGGCTTTCACTGTGCTCAGACTAGATGCTACAGAGAAACAGAGCCACTTTCTTTGTTGGTGGAGTATGGTGCTTACAACAACAGAATGGTGGGTTCAATTCCTGGGACGGCCCATATGCGAAAATTGTATGCATGCATGACTTTGTCGCTTTGGATGAAAGTGTCTGCTAAATGGCATGTACTATTATGTATTTGACTTCAGCTGAATCCTTTTGATGAATTGCCCAGGTGTAGATTTGTTTAGTTTCATATGTGTTATTGCTATGCAATCTGCTAGTGGTGCAGAATGGTTGGCCCAAAAGTGTGAGAAGAAAACACGGTATCAATGAACATTGAATGTCTTCCATGAATACTTACAGTGGGGCAAAAAAGTATTTAGTCAGCCACCAATTGTGCAAGTTCTCCCACTTAAGAAGATGAGAGAGGCCTGTAATGTTCATCATAGGTACGCTTCAACTATGACAGACAAAATTAGAAAAAAAATACAGAAAATCACATTGTAGGATTTTTTATGAATTTATTTGCAAATTATGGTGGAAAATAAGTATTTGGTCAATAACAAAAGTTTATCTCAATACTTTGTTATATACCCTTTGTTGGCAATGACAGAGGTCAAACGTTTTCTGTAAGTCTTCACAAGGTTTTCACACACTGTTGCTGGTATTTTGGCCCATTCCTCCATGCAGAGCTCCTCTAGAGCAGTGATGTTTTGGGGCTGTTGCTGGGCAACACAGGCTTTCAACTCCCTCCAAAGATTTTCTATGGGGTTGAGATCTGGAGACTGGCTATGCCACTCCAGGACCTTGAAATGCTTCTTATGAAGCTACTCCTTCATTGCCCGGGTGGTGTGTTTGGGATCATTGTCATGCTGAAATACCCAGCCACGTTTCATCTTCAATGTCCTTGCTGATGGAAGGAGGTTTTCACTCAAAATCTCATGATACATGGCCCCATTCATTCTTTCCTTTACACGGATCAGCCGTCCTGGTCCCTTTACAGAAAAACAGCCCCAAAGCATGATGTTTCCACCCCCATGCTTCACAGTAGGTATGGTGTTCTTTGGATGCAACTCAGCATTCTTTGTCCTCCAAACACGACGAGTTGAGTTTTTTACCAAAACGTTCTATTTTGGTTTCATCTGACCATATGACATTCTCCCAATCTTCTTCTGGATCATCGAAATGCTCTCTAGCAAACTTCAGACGGGCTTGGACATGTACTGGCTTAAGCAGGGGGACACGTCTGGCGCTGCAGGATTTGGGGTCCCTGGCGGCGTAGTGTGTTACTGATGGTAGGCTTTGTTACTTTGGTCACAGCTCTCTGCAGTTCATTCACTAGGTCCTCCCGTGTGGTTCTGGGATTTTTGCTCACCGTTCTTGTGACCATTTTGTCCCCACGGGGTGAGATCTTGCGTGGAGCCCCAGATCGAGGGAGATTATCAGTGGTCTTGTATGTCTTCCATTTCCTAATAATTGCTCCCACAGTTGATTTCTTCAAACGATGCTGCTTACCGAATGCAGATTCAGTCTTCCCAGCCTGGTGCAGGTCTACAATTTTGTTTCTGGTGTCCTTTGACAGCTCTTTGGTCTTGGCCATAGTGGAGTTTGGAGTGTGACTGTTTGAGGTTGTGGACAGGTGTCTTTTATACTGATAACAAGTTCAAACAGGTGCCATTAATACAGGTAACGAGTGGAGGACAGAGGAGCCTCTTAAAGAAGAAGTTTCAGGTCTGTGAGAGCCAGAAATCTTGCTTGTTTGTAGGTGACCAAATACTTATTTTCCACCATCATTTGTAAATAAATGCATAAACAAATCCTACAATGTGATTTTCTGTATTTTTTTTCTCATTTTGTCTGTCATAGTTGAAGTGTACCTATGATGAAAATTACAGGCCTCTCTCACTTGCACAATTGGTGGCTGACTAAATACTTTTTTTCCCCCCACTGTACATTAATCAGTTGAGATCTTGTGTCGGTTAAGATGTGGGTCGGTTGAGATCTGGGGAAAGCAATTGAGATCTGTGGCATTTGAAATCTGTGGCAATTGAGATCTGGGGCAGTTGAGATATGGGGCAAGCAATTGAGATCTGGGGCATTTGAGATCTGGTGCAATTGAGATCTGGGGCAATTGAGATCTGGGGCAAGCAATTGAGATCTGGGGCAGTTGAGATATGGGGCAATTGAGATCTGGAGCGAGCAATTGAGATCTGGGGCAAGCAATTGAGATGGGGCATTTGACATCTTGGGCAATTGAGATCTGGGGCAATTGAGATCTGGGGCAGTTGAGATCTGGGGCATTTGACTACCTATTCCCTCGAATTAGACACCGTCCAATTTTGAGAGCACTCTGAGATTAATTTGAAAAATAAGTTAATTATTAGTTTGATAATTATGTTTATGATTAAGTAGTTAATTATAAAAATGAAATATTTTTGGGAATGTGATAAAATATATAAGACATTTGTAAAGGCAGACATTGTGTGTACTGTAGAAAGGGGAAGACATATGTATGTCAGTCATCACCCCAATGTCAATTGTACCGTTATTGTAAAACATTCCATTATCCATCCTACTGTGCCAATTACATATCTCCAGTTATCTGTGCAAGTGGAAGTACAAGATAATACATTCATTAGCATCATTAACATGAGCAATTAGCAAGGTGAAACACTTAAATGCTACTGGTGCGTGTTTTTTCTCTGATCACAAAGACCACAATGCACACACTTACTGCTTAATGTACTGTACTACATCAGTGTATGTTACAAACACACAGTAATTGGATGTAGCCTAAGGTAATGTCGGGTTACAGTTGGCTGATATACTTATTCCTATATTAACTGTTCATGGACCATGTGGAGCAGACATGATCCTTTCTGTCAGCCATAAAGGCTAGAATACAGCCATGTGTGTGTGTGTGTGTGTGTGTGTGTGTGTGAGTGTGTGTGTGTGTGTGTGTGTGTGTGTGTGTGTGTGTGTGTGTGTGTGTGTGTGTGTGTGTGTGTGTGTGTGTGTGTGTGTTTGTGTGTGTGCTTGCGTGCGTGCGTGCGTGCCTGCCTGCCTGCCTGCCTGTGGGTAGCACAGCGCTGCAGTCATGAAGAGCTGTTAACGGAATGATTAAGTGCAGGATGAGTGGTGATCTGACACACACACACACTGCCTAACACTTCCTCAAACCCTCATACTGTCACTTAGTCAGCCAAGACCAGATGGGTAAATGGCACTCCCCTCCAGAATCCTGTTGTATACACTAGAACCAGAGAAGTGGGTGAGAGTGATAGGAAGAAATAATGTAAGAAAGGGAGTGGGAGAAGGGAGGAAGGAAGAGGAGGAGAGAAGGAGAAAAAAACAATTGATCTTGCACATCTGTTAATCCAAAGAAGCTTAGCCTAAGAGACTGTCTTCTGTTTGTGTGTAGAGAGAGCAGTCTTAACCTAAGAGACTGTCATCTATTTCTGTGTAGAGAGAGCATTCTTAACCTAGGAGACTGTCTTCTGTGTGTAGAGAGAGCGTTCTTAACCTAAGAGACTGTCATCTATTTGTGTGTAGAGAGAGCAGTCTTAACCTAAGAGACTGTCATCTATTTGTGTGTAGAGAGAGCAGTCTTAACCTAGGAGACTGTCTTCTGTGTGTAGAGAGAGCGTTCTTAACCTAAGAGACTGTCATCTATTTGTGTGTAGAGAGAGCAGTCTTAACCTAAGAGACTGTCCTCTATTTGTGTGTAGAGAGAGCATTCTTAACCTAGGAGACTGTCTTCTGTGTGTAGAGAGAGCGTTCTTAACCTAAGAGACTGTCATCTATTTGTGTGTAGAGAGACCATTCTTAACCTAGGAGACTGTCTTCTGTGTGTAGAGAGAGCGTTCTTAACCTAAGAGACTGTCATCTATTTGTGTGTAGAGAGAGCAGTCTTAACCTAAGAGACTGTCCTCTATTTGTGTGTAGAGAGCATTCTTGGCCTAAGAGACTGTCCTCTATTTGTGTGTAGAGAGCATTCTTAGCCTAAGAGACTGTCCTCTTTGTGTAGAGACCGCAATAGAGGTAAGCAGTGGGGGCTAGACAGAGAGCGGGGGAAGGAGAGAGGAAAATAAAGAGAGAGAGAGAGAGACATGTTCCATATTGTTGAAGCTGAAACGTTGAGTCTCCGCCAGCACAGAGAAACGTTTCCCAGGCCGACACATTTCAAGCTGCTCAAATACCCATTACAATGTTTTGTTTCCCATACACATATACCCAATAGAGACACACTTTAGGGGAGACGGAAATGTATCAAGAAACTTCTGCAATATTTAATGATCCTTGTATGCAGGGAAGACCACCAGCCCGTTCTCCTGTGCCAAACACAGACCCCCTAACTGAATTTCCTGTTCTATAGTGCATAATACAGTAATACAGGCTGGTAATATAGAAAACAGATTGCCTGTGCAACAGAGTGGAGAAGGCTGAAGCTGCGCTGCTGAGGACCTGTAGTCTCCAGGGGTCCTTGTCGGTGGGCTTCACAAAACCAACAAAGCCCATCTTTTCCTCCGACTGGCAGCAGCTGGCAGGTAGATCTGCAGGCAGTGGGATGGGTTGTTGTGTCTGTACGTGTGCATGCTTGCATGCGTACATGTGTGTGTGCACGTGTGCACATGTGCACGTGTGTGTGTCTCATTTACAGTGTCTGCAAGGCTTTGTAATAGAGAGTGTCACAGTCTTCCATCTTTTGTTTGCTCCTGGGCAATGACTCAAGTTTCAAGATGTTAATCACATGCACAAGTACAGTAAAATACTTAACTTGCAAAATAGTATATTTAAAAAAAAAACAGCAACAGGAAAAATAAGGAATAGGAGATGCAGCTGTATACAAGGTTGGTGGCAGTACCACATTTTAATGTGGAGGGATACTGGAGTCATTTGAGATAGATATGTACAAGTAGGCGGAGGATCAGGATAAAGTGACTGGTAGCAGGATAAATAATTATAATAGTAAACAGTATGGCAGCAGCACAAGTGGTGGGTGGGTGTGTGCATTGTGTGTGTGTGTGTGTGTGTGTGTGTGTGTGTGTGTGTGTGTGTGTGTGTGTGTGTGTGTGTGTGTGTGTGCGTGCGTGCGTGCGTGCGTGGGTGCGTGCATGCGTGCGTGGGTGCGTGCATGCGTGCGTGTGTGTGTGTGTGTGTGTGTGTGTGTGCAAGAGTGTTAGTGTAGGCGTGAAAAGTGGGTCTACATGTAAACAGGGCTGAAAATTGACTGGTAGCGGGAATATTTAAATACCTATACAGTACCGGTCAAAGTTTGGGCACACTTTCTTTATTTTAGCTATTTTTTCTACATTGTACAGTAATCATGAAGACATCAAAACTATGAAATAACACATATGGAATAATTTAGTAACCCAAAAATTGTTATTAAACAAATAAAAAAACGTTTTAAATGTTTCATTCTTCAAAGTAGCCACCCCTTGCCTTGATGACAGCTTTGCACACTCTTGGTATTCTCTCAACCAGACTTACCTGGAATGCTTTTCCAACAGTCTTGAAGTAGTTCCCACAAATGCTGAGCACTTGTTGGCAGCATTTCCTTCTCTTTGCGGTCAAACTCATCCCAAACCATCTCAATTGAGTTGAGGTCGGGTGATTGTGGAGGCCAGGTCAACTGACGCAGCACTCCATCATTCTCCTTCTTGGTCAAATAGCCCTTACAAAGCCTGGAGGTGTGTTGGGTCATTGTCCTATTGAAAAACAAATGATAGTGCCTCTACGCGCAAACCAGATGGGATGACGTATCGCTGCAGAATGCTGTGAAGGCCATCCTGGATAAGTGTGCATTGAATTCTAAATAAATCACTGACAGTGTCACCAGCAAAGCACCCCCACACCATCACACCTCCTCCTCCATGCTTCACAGTGGGAACTACACATACGGAGATCATCCATTCACTTACAAAGACACAGCGGTTGGAAACATAAATCACAAATTTGGACTCATCAGAACCGAGGACTGATTTCCTCCAGTCTAATGTCCATTGCTTGTGTTTCTTGGCCCAAGCAAGTCTCTTCTTCTTACTCTTGGTGTCCTTTAGTAGTGTTTTCTTTGTAGCAATTAGACCATAAAGGCCTAATTCACGCAGTCTCCTCTGAACAGTTGATGTTGACATAAGTCTGTTACTTGAACTCTGTGAAGCATTTATCTGGGCTGCAATTTCTGAGGCAGGTAACTCTAACGAACTCATCCTCTGCAGAAGAGGTAACTCTGGGTATTCCTTTCCTGTGGCGGTCCTCATGAGAGCCTGTTTTATCATAGTGCTTGATGGTTTTTGCGACTACACTTGAAGACACTTTCAAAGTTGTTGAAATGTTCCGTATTGACTGACCTTCATGTCTTAAAGTAATGATGGACTGTCGTTTCTTTTTGCTTATTTGAGCTGTTCTTGCCATAATATGGACTTGGTCTTTTACCAAATAGGGCTATCTTCTGTATACCACCCCTACCTCACAACACAACTTATTGGTTCAAACGCATTAAGAAGGAAATAAATTGCACAAATTAACTTTGAAAAAGGCACACCTGTTAATTTACATGCATTCCAGGTGACTACCTCATGTATCTGGTTGAGAAAATGCCAAGAGCGTGTAAAGCTGTCATCAAGGCAAATGGTGGCTACTTTGAAGGATCAAAAAACTAAAATAGATTTAGATTTTTTGTTACTACATGATTCCATGTGTGTGTTATTTAATAGTTCTGATCTCTTCACTATTATTCTACGATGTAGAAAATAGTAAAATAAAGAAAGACCCTTGAATGAGTAGCTGTGTCCAAACGTTTGATTGGTACTGTATATCTGTGCCAACAGATCCACAGATTACTCAATGAGAATGTTGTTCATTGACTACAGCTACACCATAGTGCCCTCCAAGCTCATCACTAAGCTAAGGACCCTTGGACTGAACACCTCTCTCTGCAAATGAATCCTGGACTTCCTGACCGGCGCCTCCAGGTGGTGAGGGTAGGCAACAACACATCCACCACATTGAACCTCAACACATGGTCCCCTCAGTGGTGCGAGCTAACTCCCCTCCTGTACTCTCTGTTCACCAACAACTCTGTGGCCAAACACAACTCCCACACTATCATTACGTTTGCTGATGACACAACGGTGGTAGGCCTGATCACCGACGATGATGAGACAGCCTACAGAGAGGAGGTCAGAAACCTGGCAATGTGGTGCCAGGACAACAACCTCTCCCTCAACGTAAACAAGACAAAGGAGCTGATTGTGGACTACAGGCAAAGGAGGGGTGAGCGCTCCCCCATTCACATTGACAGGCCTGTAATGGAGCAGGTCAATAGCTTCAAGTTCCTCGATGTCCACATCACTAAGGACCTATCTTGTTCCAAACACACCAACACGTTCGTGAAGAGGGTACGACTGCAGCACTCCACCAATCAGGCCTTTATGGTAGAGTGGCCAGACGGAAGCTACTCCTCAGTAAAAGGCACATGACAGCCCGCTTGGAGTTCGCCAAAATACACTGGTCTGATGAAACCAAAATGTAACTATTTGGCCTCTTTGGCCTGAACGTCACCTCTGGAGGAAACCTGGTACCATCCCTATGGTGAAGCGTGGTGGAGGCAGCATCATGCTGTAGGGATGTTTTTAGCAGCAGGGACTGGGAGACTAATCGAGATCTAGGGAAAGACAAAAGAAGGAAAGTACAGAGAGTTCATTGATGAAAACCTGCTCCATAGCGCTTCAGGGTGAATGTTCACCTCCAAACAGGACAGCGATCCTAAGCACACAGCCAAGACAACGCAGGAGTGGCTTTGGGACAAGCCTCTGAATGTCCTTGAGTGGCCCAGCCAGAGCACGGACTGAAAATGTCTGTACAGCGACGCTCCCCATCCAACCTGACAAAGCTTGAGAGGATCTGCAGAGAAGAATGGGAGAAACTCCCCTAATAGAGGTTTGCCAAGCTGGTAGCTTCATACCTAAGAAGACTCGAGGCTGTAATCGCTGCCAAAGGTGCTTCAATAAAGTACTGAGTAAAGGGTTCGAATGCTTATGTAAATGTGATATTTCAGTTTTTTATTTGTAGTAAATTTGCAAAAATGTCTAAAAACCTGTTTTTGCTTTGCTATTATGTGGTATTGTGTGTAGATTGTTGAGGGGAAAACAACTATTGAATCCATTTTAGAGTAAGGCAGTAACTTAACAAAATGTGGAAAAAGTCACGGTGTCTGAATACTTTCGAAATGCACTGTATAGTGTAGAGATCTACAGCTGAGGTGGGAGACTCTGTCCATAGGACAACAATCAGTCGTATATTGCACAAATCTGGCCTTTATGGAAGAGTGGCAAGAAGAAAGCCATTTCTTAAAGATATCCATAAAAAGTGTTGTTTAAAGTTTGCCACAAGCCACCTGGGAGACACACCAAACATGTGGAAGAAGGTGCTCTGGTCAGATGAAACCAAAATTGAACTTTTTGGCAACAATGCAAAACGTTATGTTTGGCGTAAAAGCAGCACAGCTGAACACACCATCCCCACTGTCAAACATGGTGGTGGCAGCATCATGGTTTGGGCCTGCTTTTATTCAGCAGGGACAGGGAAGATGGGTAAAATTTATGGGAAGATGGATGGAGCCAAATACAGGACCATTCTGGAAGAAAACCTGATGGAGTCTGCAAGACCTGAGACTGGGACGGAGATTTGTCTTCCAACAAGACAATGATCCAAAACATAAAGCAAAATCTACAATGGAATGGTTCAAAAATAAACATATCCAGGTGTTAGAATGGCCAAGTCAAAGTCCAGACCTGAATCCAATCGAGAATCTGTGGAAAGAACTGAAAACTGCTGTTCACAAATGCTCGCCATCCAACCTCACTGAGCTCGAGCTGTTTTGCAAGGAGGAATGGGAAAAAATGTCAGTCTCTCGATGTGCAAAACTGATAGAGACATACCCCAAGCGACTTACAGCTGTAATCGCAGCAAAAGGTGGCGCTACAAAGTATTAACTTAAGGGGGCTGAATAATTTTGCACGCCCAATTTTTCAGTTTTTGATTTGTTAAAAAAGTTTGAAATATCCAATAAATGTCGTTCCACTTCATGATTGTGTCCCACTTGTTGTTGATTCTTCACAAAAAAATACAGTTTTATATCTTTATGTTTGAAGCCTGAAATGTGGCAAAAGGTCGCAAAGTTCGAGGGGGCCGAATACTTTCGCAAGGCACTGTAGCCTCATTATTGCTATTTTATTCTGTTACCGTTGTATTTTTTTCATACTTTTTAACTGGTGATTGTTGGGAAAGGGCTCATAAGTAGGCATCTCACGGTAAAGTCCACAGCTGTTGCATTCGGCATATGTGACAAATATGATTTGATTTTAACTATTGTAATATACTACAACAGGAGCAATAGTGACCAATAGCTGGATAAACAGATAGATACTAATGATAATTGCAATTAATAGTCACAACATGCCTACCACTTTGAAGATGCAAAATATTTTTTCTTGTGAAACAAACAAGAAATTAGACACAAAAAATCACTCACTTTGGGGGCAAAGTCAATACTTTGTAGAGCCATCTTTTGCAGCAATTACAGCTGCAGATCTCTTGGGGTGTGTCTCTATAAGCTTGACTTGGCCATTCCAAGACATTTAAATATTTCCCCTTAACCACTCGAGTGTTGCTTTAGCAGTATGCTTAGGGTCATTGTCCTGCTGGAAGGTAAACCTCTGTCCCATTCTCAAATCTCTGGAAGACTGAAACAGGTTTCCCTCAAGAATTTCCCTGTATTTAACGCCATCCATCATACCTTCAATTCTGACCAGTTTCCCAGTCCCTGCCGATGAAAAACATCCCCACAGCATGATGCTGCCACCACCATGCTTCACTGTGGGGATGGTGTTCTCAGGGTGATGAGAGGTGTTGGGTTTGCGCCAGACATAGCGTTTTCCTTGAAGGCCAAAAAGCTCAATTTTAGTCTCATCTGACCAGAGTACCTTCTTCCATATGTTTGGGGAGTCTCCCACATGCCTTTTGCCGAACACCAAAAATGTTTGCTTATTTCTTTCTTTAAGACATTTTTAATAATGGATTTAATGGTGCTCCGTGGGATGTTCAAAGTTTCTGATATTTTTTTCTAACCCAACCCTGATCTGTACTTCGCCACAGCTTTGTCTCTGACCTGTTTGGAGAGCTCCTTGGTCTTCATGGTGCCAGTTGCTTGGTGGTGCCCCTTGCTTAGTGGTGTTGCAGACTCTGGTGTCTTTCAGAACTGGTATAGATATATATATATATATATATATACACAGAGATCATGTGACAGATCATGTGACACTTACATTGGACACAGGTGGACTTTATTGAACTAATTATGTGACTTTTGAAAGTAATTGACTGCACCAGATTTTTGGGGGGATTCGTAGCAAAGGGGGTGAACACATATGCTGCACTGCTTTTCAGTTGTTGTGTTGTTATCATTTTTTGAAACAACTGTTATTTTTTTTCTTCACTTTTTTTCACTTCACCAATTTTGATTATTTTGTGTATGTTCATTACATGAAATCCAGATAAAAATCAATTTAAATGACAGGTTGCAATGCAACAAAATAGGAAAAACACCAAGGGGGATGAATACTTTTGCAAGGCACTGTACGTCCTTGGATGGGTCCCATCCCCGCAAAAATGCAGGCCCAAGCAGTAGCCATCAATCAGGCGTGTTACAACACTGTGGACTGTGCAACTACAGTATAGCACCCCGTCAGACACACACACACACACACACACACACACACACACACACACACACACACACACACACACACACACACACACACACACACACACACACACACACACACACACACACTGTATACACACACATCTCATCAGGGAAACTTGCACCTGACTCACAATCTATTGTCTATACTATATGAGAGGATGTGACAAATCCCACTCCAAACACTGGATTCATCTGCTCCAAATACACACACACGCACACATGCACATGTACACACATGCACCCTGATAGTCATTGATCTCTTTGGAGGAATTGGCAGATAGCTTGTCAGATCTGCCTGCCTCCATTAAACCATTCCCATAATGAGGGCCGACAAGATGAATACACATTTTCCCCGAAAGAGATCCATAATTACTGTACATAGTCAAGATTTTGTTTTGTTGTTTGTTGATGTATCAGTTACATGAATTACACATTCTGTTGACGCATTGTCTACGATAATTCGTCAAAATTATTTAAAGTCACAGTAGGTAATTTATGTCACTGTACTTGTAGGACAAGTGTAGGACAAGACCAGGGATGTAGTTGTAAAAAAGGGGGTGAACGCTGATCAAGATTGCGGCTGGCAAGTAATGTTAATGCTAAAGTGAACAGCGCTAATTCGGTGTAATAGGAGCATAAACAAAATAAAACATTGAATAAACAGAGTTAACATGTATCTCTATTTGTCCCTGTACAAGTAGAACACCCACTGTGGTAAACGTCCCCTCTTTGTTGACCTAAAATAACTGATGCCTAGCTCACTAGCTAACAGTTAGAGCACAGTTATGCTTATGTTAAAAGTGTGATCCTTCTTCGACCTGTCAAAGTGACAGGGTGTGTTGTGTAATGAACTTCCTCCTGGGAGAATCTTTGTCTTCCACTAGCGCCAAAATGAATATTCAGTTATTTTCGTCTCTGCTACTCTGCCGCTGCATTCAAATCAGATATGAGGAGCGTTAAGTTCCACGGCATACTCTACTGTAGATATGCCAGTTGGTTTGGATTTATGGGTTTCACTAATCACTGGCGATATTCTTATCCTTTCACTTTTGACCTCATTTGCTTGGTTGTATTTGTATCAGCAGTAATTCACTCTAACCTCAACCAGGCTCCTTCTCCACGTTCTCTCTTACCAGACTAATGTCCTGTTTTAGGCCACAAAAGTTCTGTAATAACACTGTATGGGTTTCCGGGATCGCCTGAGCAAAGAACCGCAGAGTAAAATAAGATGTGGATGGGATAGAGTTGTCAGAAGGATTTCCATCACACATGGGGATCTTGGGGCGTTTGAACAAAAGTTTTCTTTGAGAAATGAACCCAATTGGTCAGCTTATCGGCTGGATCAACACTGTATGGTTCTCATGGCACGTCTCCTTTTCCATGTACTATGAGGCCCCAGCGGGAAGAGAGGGCTGTGTGTGTGAGAGAGAGAGAGTGGGATGGAGGGAGGGGTTAAAGCA
The DNA here is from genome assembly GCF_045791955.1 of Oncorhynchus clarkii lewisi. Lineage (NCBI taxonomy): Eukaryota > Metazoa > Chordata > Actinopteri > Salmoniformes > Salmonidae > Oncorhynchus > Oncorhynchus clarkii. Next base: position 13,562,467 of record NC_092152.1, read on the forward strand.
TCCTAAGGAATGTGATGATTATTTGAATTCCCCTGTTTATTGCAAGGGGAACTTCGGTATTCAATCTGGCACAGTCCAAAGTTGATCTTTTACATTCCAAAAATATTCTGATCCAGAGGAGGGGGGGGGGGGGGGGGTGGATGAAAACCCTGCCCTATTGAGTGATGACATACATACATACATCATCTGATGCTTTGATTTCGAATCCCCCTTTGAGTATCAGAGCAGTAAATATAACTCCAGGAAGCAATGATTTCTGCTGCAAATTACAGGGATATTTACTCTGCACACTGAGTAATATACTTCAGATCAAAGATAAACTGTAAAAGAGAAAAAACAGGAGTTGCATTTGTGTAACATTGGCAAAGAGGAAATGACAGCTGCCAGAGGACTGATGTACCTTGTCAAACAATCCCTCTTCCAACCACACAGACCCAGGTGCTGCCAAGAATACAAGGACCACCAGCTGTCCTACAAGCCTTGACCACTAACACACTGCCAGGCCCTGATCCCTAACACACTACTAGGCCTGACCCCTAACACACCGCCAGGCGCTGACCAATGACACACTATCAGGGACACCAAGCCCTGACCCCTCACCCCGCACACCATTTCTCTAGAACCCTACACGCTACCAGTCACACCATTTCTCTAGAATCCTACACGTTACCAGGCACACCATTTCTCTAGAACCCTACACGCTACCAGGCATACCATTTCTCTAGAACCCTACACGCTGCCAGGCATACCATTTCTCTAGAACCCTACACGCTGTCAGGCACACCATTTCTCTAGAACCCTACACGCTACCAGGCATACCATTTCTCTAGGACGCTACACGCTGCCAGGCACACCATTTCTCTAGAACCCTACACGCTACCAGGCATACAATTTCTCTAGGACCCTACACGCTAACAGGCATACCATTTCTCTAAAACCCTCTGCACCACACTATGAATCTTGCTTCAGACCTTGGCGCAATTCCTCAGCCTCTCTTCCTGTCCTCCTTTCTCTCATTCTCAGTTTTTCCCACCGTGGGCCTTGGGGGGAGGTACAGTATGTGTCATCTCCCAAATTCCTGTTCGTTTAAGATAATAAGAGGAGTAGTGTTCGGAGCTGGAGCTGGCTGTCTGGGGTGGCTGGTACTTCTGACGTCAGTTCGGCCTGCCTGCCCTGGGCCAGCCGTGGGAAGAACCTCCCCTGGGTCTGGAGCTCTCAGATGGAGGAAAGTGCCATTAGTCTACTGACACTTCCCTTCCCGCTGACAAATAGAGCTGTCTGGAATGAAGAGGAGGGAAGAGTATTGGGATACTGCAGAGACTTTCTCAATGTGTTACGTTTTTGCGATGTAAGAGGGCCGTGTTTGCTATTCTGGAGATGCAAAGTTTATCCTATAGTGCTTCAAAGATGACCATAAATATGTGGGGTTTAGACTATTCCAAATATATACTGTAAATATACCATAGAGGGGCCTCCTGAGTTGCGCTGAGGTCTAAGACACTGCATCTCAGTGCTAGAGGCGTCACATCAGACCCAGGTTCGATCCCAGGCTGTGTCGCAACCAAGCGTGACCAGGAGACCCATAAGGCGGTGCACAATTGGCCCAGAGTTGTCTGGGTTAGACAAGGTTTGAGCTGGCCAGGATGCCCTGTCCCATCATGCTCTAACGACTCCTTGTGGCGGGCACATGTACTCTGACTTCGGTCAAATCAAATAGAATTGTGTTTGTCACATGCGCCGAATACAAAAGGTGTAGACCTTACAGTGAAATGCTTACTTACAAGCCCTTAACAAACAATGTAGTTTTAAGAAAACACATTAAAAAGTAAGAGATAAAAGTAACAAATAATTAAAGAGCAGCAGTAAAATAACAATAGCGAGGCTATATACAGGGGGCACCGGTGTCGAGGCAATTGAAGTACTTTGTACATGTAGGTAGAGTTATTAAAGTGACTATGCATAGATAATAAACAGAGAGCAAGCAAAGTAGAAGCAGCAAAGTAGAAGGGGGGCAATGCAAATAGTATGGGTAAACATTTGATTAGATGTTCAGGAGTCTTATGGCTTGGGAGTAGAGGCTGTTTAGAAGCCTCTTGGACCTAGACTTTGTGCTCCGATACCACATGCCTTGTGGTAGCAGAGAGAACAGTCTATTACTGGGGTGGCTGGAGTCTGACAATTTTTAGGGCCTTCCTCTGACACCACCTGATATAGACGTCCTGGATGGCAGGACACTTGGCCCCGGTGATGTACTGGGCATAACGCACTACCCTCTGTTGCCATACCAGGCGGTGATGCAATCCGTCAGGATGCTCTCGGTGGTGCAGCTATAAAACCTTTTGATGATCTGTGGACCAATGGCATATCTTTTCATTCTCCTGAGGGGGATTAGGTTTTGCCATTCCCTCTTCATGACTGTCTGGTGTACTTGGACCATGTTAGTTTGTTGGTGATGTGGATGCCAAGGTACTTGAACTCTCAACCTGCTCCACTGCAGTCCCGTCAATGAGAATGGGGGCATGCTCGGTCCTCCTTTTCCTGTAGTCCACAATCATCTCCTTTGTCTTGATCACGTTGAGGGCGAGGTTGCTATCCTGGCACCACACGGTCAGGTCTCTGATCTTCCTCCCTATAGGCTGCCTCATCATTGTTGGTGATCAGGCCTACCACTGTTGTGTTAATGGAAAACTTAATGATGGCGTTGGAGTCATGCCTGGCCTTGCAGTCCTGAGTGAAAAGGGAGTACAGGAGGAGCACGCACTCCTGAGGGGCCCCTGTGTTGAGGATTAAAGTGGCGGATGTGTTGTTACCTACCCTTACCACCCGGGGGCGTCCCATCAGGAAGTCCAAGATCCATTTGCAGAAGGAGGCGTTTAGTCCAAGGGTCCTTAGCTTAGTGATGAGCTTTGAGAGCAGTATGGTGTTGAATGCTGAGCTGTAGGCAATGAAAAGCATTCTTACATAGGTGTTCCTTTTGTCCAGGTATGAAAGGGCAGTGTGGATTGCGGTATGCAAATTGGAGAGGGTAAAGGGTTTCTGGGATAATGGTGTCGATGCCAGCCCTTCAAAGCACTTCATGGCTACAGACGTGAGTGCCACGGGTCGGTAGTCATCTTGGCAAGTTACCTTAGTGTTCTTGGTCACAGGGACTATGGTGGTCTGCTTGAAACATGTTGGTATTAAAGACTCAGGGAGAGGTTGAAAATATCAGTGAAGACACTTCATAGTTGGACAGCGCATGCTCGGAGTACACGGACGCCAGCTGTACGGTGTTTCCTCTGACACATTGGTGCAGCTGGCTTACGGATTAAGCTGGCATTGTGTTAAGAAGCAGTGCAGTCGTGTTTCGGAGGATGCATGGCTCTCGACCTTTGCCTCTCCCTAGAGAGTCCTTAGAGGAGTTTCAGCGATGGGACAAGATTGGAACTTCCAATTGGATACCATGAAAAAAAGGCAAAAACATTATGCTGTGGGGTAAATTGAGCGGTTTCTTTTACATTCAGCATCACTCCATCAAGGAAATAAAGTATTATTTATATCAAAGATTTCTACATATATTTTGGGATGTTGTGTATCCCTGTAGATAACCAGAATTCATGTAAACATAAAAGTTTTGAATACCCAGCTTGTCCAGAAAAAACTGTGGTCTCTTGACACAACTTACCCCGGGGTATGGGGTAAATTGATCCATGGGACAGGGTAAGTAAAGATGTACTGAAGTAAATATTAACATTGCCTTTTTTAAACCATGACTATCTTTATTTCCCAAACACAATCAGACGCAATCACAATTGTATTTTTTGTCTTTTATTAAATTTAAGCATCAGGTTTCCCCCTTTCAACATTGGCCAGGCCCTGTTGTTACCTCATATCCCAGGGATAATGCCTTGCATTACACTTAGGAAGAAAACACTTATATTTGCTCAACTTGTCATTTTAAATGTACAGTGCCTTGCGAAAGTATTTGGCCCCCTTGAACTTTGCGACCTTTTGCCACATTTCAGGCTTCAAACATAAAGATATAAAACTGTATTTCTTTGTGAAGAATCAACAACAAGTGGGACACAATCATGAAGTGGAATGACATTTATTGGATATTTCAAACTTTTTTAACAAATCAAAAACTGAAAAATTGGGGGTGCAAAATTATTCAGCCCCTTTACTTTCAGTGCAGCAAACTCTCTCCAGAAGTTCAGTGAGGATCTCTGAATGATCCAATGTTGACCTAAATGACTAATGATGATAAATACAATCCACCTGTGTGTAATCAAGTCTCCATATAAATGCACCTGCACTGTGATAGTCTCAGAGGTCCGTTAAAAGCGCAGAGAGCATCATGAAGAACAAGGAACACACCAGGCAGGTCCGAGATACTGTTGTGAGGAAGTTTAAAGCCGGATTTGGATACAAAAATATTTCCCAAGCTTTAAACATCTCAAGGAGCACTGTGCAAGCGATAATATTGAAATGGAAGGAGTATCAGACCACTGCAAATCTACCAAGACCTGGCCGTCCCTCTAAACTTTCAGCTCATACAAGGAGAAGACTGATCAGAGATGCAGCCAAGAGGCCCATGATCACTCTGGATGAACTGCAGAGATCTACAGCTGAGGTGGGAGACTCTGTCCATAGGACAACAATCAGTCGTATATTGCACAAATCTGGCCTTTATGGAAGAGTGGCAAGAAGAAAGCCATTTCTTAAAGATATCCATAAAAAGTGTTGTTTAAAGTTTGCCACAAGCCACCTGGGAGACACACCAAACATGTGGAAGAAGGTGCTCTGGTCAGATGAAACCAAAATGGAACTTTTTGGCAACAATGCAAAACGTTATGTTTGGCGTAAAAGCAACACAGCTCATCACCCTGAACACACCATCCCCACTGTCAAACATGGTGGTGGCAGCATCATGGTTTGGGCCTGCTTTTCTTCAGCAGGGACAGGGAAGATGGTTAAAATTGATGGGAAGATGGATGGAGCCAAATACAGGACCATTCTGGAAGAAAACCTGATGGAGTCTGCAAAAGACCTGAGACTGGGACGGAGATTTGTCTTCCAACAAGACAATGATCCAAAACATAAAGCAAAATCTACAATGGAATGGTTCAAAAATAAACATATCCAGGTGTTAGAATGGCCAAGTCAAAGTCCAGACCTGAATCCAATCGAGAATCTGTGGAAAGAACTGAAAACTGCTGTTCACAAATGCTCTCCATCCAACCTCACTGAGCTCGAGCTGTTTTGCAAGGAGGAATGGGAAAAAATGTCAGTCTCTCGATGTGCAAAACTGATAGAGACATACCCAGCTGCTTACAGCTGTAATCGCAGCAAAAGGTGGCGCTACAAAGTATTAATTTAAGGGGGCTGAATAATTTTGCACGCCCAATTTTTCAGTTTTTGATTTGTTAAAAAAGTTTGAAATATCCAATAAATGTCGTTCCACTTCATGATTGTGTCCCACTTGTTGTTGATTCTTCACAAAAAAATACAGTTTTATATATTTATGTTTGAAGCCTGAAATGTGGCAAAAGGTCGCAAAGTTCAAGGGGGCCGAATACTTTCGCAAGGCACTGTATAAATATTTTCAAATGTAACCTTGATTTAACTAGACAAGTCATTTAAGAACAAATTATTATTCACAATGACAGCCTACCTGGACCAATTGTGCACCAACCCGTGGGACTCCCAATCACAGCCAGATGTGATACAGCCTGGATTTGAACCAGGGACTCAAGTGACACCTCTTGCACTCAGATGCAGTGCCTTAGACCACTGAGCTAAAACATTGGCTCAACTATCCCCAATGCAAACATTTTGACCATATTAGTCCACATACTCTAGCTACAAGGATGCACTATCATGCTATCTTTGGATATATTCAATATTTGTATTATTATTATGATATATTATATATAGATTTATTATAGAGACTCCAACTGATGTATAGAACAATCTTAAAAGTATCTTCTTTGGTTTAGATACAATAATCATGAAACGTATAACACAATAAAATAATTTGAAAATCAGTTTTTGGGACCCAGCTTGCTTACCACTTTTTCCATGTGGGTTCTTCCTTCACAGACTCCTGAAATGATGACCTCTTCCTAAATATTTTGCAAATTATACATTTTGTGTTGGGTTTCCCAGAAACAAGTGTGTCTCAGCTTACCTCACAGGCTCAACTTACCCCACTTTCCCCTACATGTTATATTTAGGACATGCAGTGGAGTGTAGTTCTATCCCCCCCCACTTCCATTAAATAAATGATTAGCATTCTTTATTGGAGCTGCTCCTGTGGAATGTAATGTTTCTCTTTCATTCTGGGCGTCATGTGAATTGACACTCTCCTAATAAGCACGGATTAATTGTTTCAGAAAAGTTGAATAATAGTTTTGCTTTTTTAGGCCTGACACTTTTTATTAGATTTTTCCACTTCCCTAATAATGTTGCATTGTTTTTGTTTTCTAAGTACACTACGAACTTGCCATGAATTTCCCACCATAAAAAAGCAAACAGAGATATTTTCCATTCCTGTTAGTCACATTGTGCAGAACAACTCGAATAAATTTGTCACATGCGCTGAATTCAACCTTACTGTGAAATGCTCACTTTTTTTTTACTAGGCAAGTCAGTTAAGAACAAATCCTTATTTTCAATGACGGCCTAGGAACAGTAATATGGTACATGTATCATAATTTGCCTGTTCAGGGGCAGAACGACAGTTAGCTCGGGGATTTGAACTTGCAACCTTCCGATTACTAGTCCAGCACTCTAACCACTAGGCTACCCTGCCGCCCCACCACTAAAAGCCCTTAACCAACAACGCAGTTCAAGAAACAGTTCAAGAAAATATTTACTAAATAAACTAAAGTGAAGAGAAACAACAACAAAAAAATCTAAAAGTAACAAAAGAAATCAGCAGATCCCCTTACTGTATGGGACACTTTTAAATGTGCCTTTAGAGGCCATGCAATTCAGTACTCCTCTATATAACAAAAGCAATTTAGATCAAAAGAGTCCATATTAACAAAGGAAATTGAAGGACTAACAGTACAGTTAGATAGCAATAAAAACAGTACTATAGAGGCACAGAATAAGTTAAAGGAAAAACAAAAAGAAATGGAGGAACTTATTCAAGAACGATCCAGTGTAATATATTATAATAATAAAGCGAACTGGATGGAATATGGGGAAAAATGCACCAAATTATTTTTCAATCTTCAATGTAGAAATACTACCAAAAAATGTTTATTACAAATTGTTATAAATGATGGAGTCACGCATGATTCACCAAATTATCTTTTGAAAGAGGAAGTAAAGTACTTTAAGAATATGTTTTTATTTCAGGCTCCTCCATCTCCACTAACTCAAACTAATTGTATGGATTTTTTTCCTACTAATAATGTAAAATTCATGTCTGTACAGAAAGACTCATGTGAAGGCCAAATTACAGAGTAGGAACTGCTTGAGGCAATTGGGGCCTTTAAGGCTGGGAAAACTCCAGGGCTGGATGGCATACCAGTGGAAATATACCAAACCTTTTTTGGTATACTCAAAGGACCATTATTGGCTTGTTTTAACCACTCCTATATAAATGGTACATTATCAGACACACAACAAGAAGGTCTGATATCATTATTACCGAAACAGGACACAAGTGTTAAATAGAAAGATCCAGTCCATTTAAAAAAAATTGGAGACCTCTTACACTTCAGTGTTGTGATGCAAAAATCCTAGCAAAATGCTTGGCACATAGAATTAAAAAGGTATTGTCAGATATTATCAATCCTAATCAGACAGGTTTTTTACATGGACGATACATTGAAGATGATATAAGACAAGTACTGGAAACAATAGAACACTATGAAATATCGGGGACAGCAGGCCTGGTTTTCATAGCTAATTTTGAAAAGGCTTTTGATAAAGTATGACTGGAGTTTATATATAAATGCCTAGAACATTTCAATTTTGGGGATCTCTTATAAAATGGGTTAAGGTTATGTATAGTAACCCTAGGTGTAAAATAGTAAATAATGGCTACATCTCAGAAAGTTTTAAACTATCTAGAGGAGTAAAACAAGGTCGTCCACTATCGGCATATCTATTTATTATTGCCATCGAAATGTTAGCTGCTAAGATTATGTCAAACAATAATATTAAGAAAGAAAGAAAAAGAAAGAAGAAAGCTTAGAAATCCGTGGCTTAAACACTAAGGTGTCATTGTACGCTGTTGATTCATGTTTTCTTTTAAAACCACAATTAGAGTCTCTCCACGGCCTCTTAGAGGATCTAGATACTTTGCAATCCTCTCTGGATTAAAACCAAATTATGATAAATGTACCATATTACGTATTGGATCACTAAAAAATGCACATTTTACATTACCATGTAGTTTACCAATTAAATGGTCTGACGGAGATGTGGACATACTCGGTATACAAACCCCAAAAGAAAGAAATGATCTCACTCCAATACATTTTTATAGAAAGACAAGATCTTGCTACCATGGAAAGGAAAATACCTGTCTATTTGTGGAAAAATCACCCTGATTAACTCTTTAGTCACATCACAGATGACCTATTTGCTTATGGTTTTGGTTTTGCCTACACCTAGTGACCTGCTTTTTAAATTATATGAACAAAAAATATTCAATTTTATTTTGAACGGCAAGCCAGATAAAATTAAAAGGGCCTATTTATATAACGAATATGAATTCGGTGGGCAGAAATGATTATACATTAAAGCATTAGACCTCTCACTAAAGGCATCAGTCATACAAAAGTTATACTTAAATCCAAACTGGTTCTCTAGTCAATTGGTACGAATGTCTCATCCTATATTCAGGAAGGGCCTTTTCACCTTTATTCAGATTACACCTGCTCACTTTCGGTTGTTTGAAAAGGAAATAATCTCCAAAATATCTTTATTTTTTAAACAAGCCTTAGAAAGTTGGTTGCAATTTCAGTTTAATCCACCTGAAAGGACGGAACAAATAGTACAACAAATATTGTGGTTAAATTCAAATATATTAATTGATTAAAAAAACTGTATTTATCTAAGAAATTTTTTAAAAAGGTATAATTTCAGTGAATGATATCATAAATAGGACTGGTGGAGTTATGTCACACATGCAGCTAACACAGACATATGGAAATGTCTGCTCTACCCAAAATTACAACCAATTAATTGCAGCATTACCAGAAAAATGGAAGAGGCAAGTAGGAGGTTGAAAAAAGTAAGGAACTTGTATGTCGGCCCTGTATTAAAGAACATAAATGGTTAAAGAAAAGTGTGATAAATAAAAACATATACCAATTTAATTTAAGGACCAAAAAACTGACAGCTGTGCCATTTAATTGCAAAATAGTTGGGAAGAGATTTTCGATGTACTCATTCCACGGCACATGGTTTATGAATTGATACGCAAAACAACGCCGGATTCAAAACTTCACATTTTTCAATATAAATTACTATACAAAATTCTTGCAACTAATAGAATGTTATATGTATGGGGGATACAATCTTCCCAGCTCTGCAGATTCTGTGAGGAGGCAGAGTCATTAGATCATTTATTTTGGTATTGTCCATATGTAGCTCGTTTTTGGTCACAGGTCCAGGAATGGCTGAAGAATTGCAACATTTGCCTAGAACTAACGCTACAGATTGCTATACTGGGTGATTTGAAAAGCCATAGTCAATCAATCAGTAATATAATAATTATTTTAGCAGAAATGTTAATTTTTAATTTACAATCTGTAGAAGCTATGAGAATAGGAAGGTTCAATTATTTTGTGAAGCATCACAGCATAGTTGAAAATATATGGCAAATAGAAATCTGAAATGGCTGATGTTGAGAGATAGATGGGAGGGGTTGAATGGAGCTGAAGGGTGGGACTAATAACAAGATAAACAATGTAAAACATACAAGATCTGTAAAATGTATATAGGTTCGGAACTTTTGTGAAACAACATAGTTACAAATAGAAATCAAACTGGATGGACATCAGAAATAGTGGAAGGACTAAGAACAAACAAGAGAGAACTATTGTAAAGTAGACTATGTCTGTAAAATGTGTATAAGATGTATAAATTGAAGGTAAAAGCAGAAGTGTTTATTAGTTTACTCCAATTGGGGGATCGGCGGAAGGGTTTGTGGGGAATAATAATAAAGGTATATTCTGTTTAAAAAAGTATGTATGTCTATTTGTGTATGTGTATGTACAGTATATATGTGTATATATATGCATGCGTGTATGGATATATTTACCCCAAAAATATGGGGGATTGGAAATGATGCAGACAATTACATTGGAAGCAACATTCTTTCCGCAATATTAAGCTGATTCACCCCTTAAAGAAAATAAATAAAATCACATTTATTTTGTATTTGTTTTTATGTAACCTTTATATCACTAGGCAAGTCAGTTAAGAACAAATTATTGTTTTACAATGACGGCCTATCCTGGCCAACCCCTCCCCTAACCCGGACGACGCTGGACCAATTGTGTAATGCCCTATAACGAGGCTATATACAGGGGTAACTGTTCCAAGACAATGTGCGGGGGTACAGGTTAGTCGAGGTAATTTGTAAAGTGACTATGCACAGATAATAAACAGCGAATAGCAGCAGTGTAAAAACAAGGGTGGGGGACAGTCTATGACTTGAGTGACTGGAGTCTTTGACAATTTTTTGGGCCTTCCTCTGACACCACCTAATCTGTAGGTCCTGGATGTCAAGAAGCTTGGACCCAGTGATGTACTCTGCCGTACGCACTACCCTCTGTAGGGCCTTACGTTCAGATGCCAGGCAGTTGCCATACCAGGCGGTGACTAACACTAACTACTGTAGCATTGACTTACACCGAGTTGTAGGGAGTCACCGCCTGCACTCTCCGTTTTTACCTGACACATCATTTTCTCTCACTCCATCTATTTTTTATTATTTTTCTGTCCTTCCTTTTATTTTCCCCTGAATGTTGTAATCAAGGGCTGAACTTGAAGTGGTTTTAATGTTATCCTCTGTTTTTTTTTAAACATTTTGGGGGGGCCAAACCAAACCAGGATCCAGTACCTCTCCTGCCATGAAAAATATAGATATATTTTTTCAATGTAACAACTCTAATAAAATCGATCAAAGTTCATTCGAGTTTCCTCTTCATTAATTATTCTGCCCCCCCCCCCCAAAAAAAAAAACTGTTAATATGAAAAAGTAGAATTTGTGCAACAATGGTTTGTGCAACATGTCAACCTGTGCTTGAGACCAACGTGTGGTCGTGGCTGTGTAAGAAGCACGCCTGTATCTCTCACAGACTAGAATGAGATTCACTTTCTATGCTCGCTCTCTCTCTCTCTTTCTGGTCATGAGCCTGTAACTCTCATCTTTCTGGTCATGAGCCTGTAACTCTCATCTTTCTGGTCATGAGCCTGCAACTCTCATCTTTCTGGTCATGAGCCTGTAACTCTCATCTTTCTGGTCATGAGCCTGTAACTTTCATCTTTCTGGTCATGAGCCTGTAACTCTCATCTTTCTGCTCATGAGCCTGTAACTCTCATCTTTCTGGTCATGAGCCTGTAACTCTCATCTTTCTGGTCATGAGCCTGTAACTCTCATCTTTCTGGAGGACCTGCAGCACCCCTGATGAATTGACATTTGCCAAAGTTATAGAATGACTTCTGTCTGTTCAGAAATAAATTAAATCATTCAGAATAGCCTACTATACTATGAGAAAGACTATAACTTAGCCTCAGAGGATCAATAGCTTCTTATAAAAATGCCTAGTTGTGGACTGTGTGTAGCCCAATACAAGAGGCAGTAGTGTATCATGAAAACAGTCACAGATAAATGGAGTTGCTTGGCCTGTCGCGATAGCGGTCTAGCCTTCTTCCTGGCATTGACTGCTCAAGCAGTCAGCTCCCCAGGTCACATTCCTCTCAAACAGACTTTCTGTTCCAGGAGGACTTTTTGTTCCGGCACCTCCTGATTTACAAATTAAACATTGAGCATAACAAGGTCACTAGCTTGGGGCTGCTGCAAACTTGGCATCAGTTGGTCCAGACTGCTCTACTACTGCTCTACTACACACACTAGAAATACCAGCTCACTTGTCAAATGACACTTTAGTGAATTGGATATAAGATTTAAGTGGGCCAGCACAATGCTGCCAACCCTCTCATCTCTTACCTGATCTCCCTCTGTCTGATAGACTTTGAAAACTGTTCTTGTTAACCCTTGTGGGGTGTTCATGTTTTTGTTATTCACTCAATGTCAATGTCTGATGGACACACAACATTATTGAGTTTTTAAAACAATACAGCCATAACAATTTAGGAAAAAATACTTAATACTTAGATGTTGACTTATATCAATTACAAGTTATATAGACAGCATACATGGTATACGATAAAACCCTATTTGTTTTTTAAATAAAATGTCATTTTTGTAAACAAAAAAAATCTATTATAATCAAGACATGGGTGTAATAAATCATGTTTATCTTGAACAAATATAAATGATACAAGGTTTTCATCATTATAGATGTTTTTTGCTTTATACTGAACAAATTGGAAGGACAAATTATACATGCAGTATTTTATGGAAATGATAAATTGAATCCCATTGAACACAAATTAAGGCCAGTCTACACATCACATGAGGGAGTTTTACTGTGTGTGTGTTGCACATTTATTTATTGCACTTAATGCATGTCTACTGTGTCTTCCTGTCCTTCTTGTGTCCACACACAGGAGTTACTGCTCTTGTTAAGGGAGATCTTAATTTCTTCAGTTGATTACTTGGAAACAGGTCATTTGCTGCAAACTCCACCCTCAAAACAAGAGAGGAAGAAGCCAGTCGTCTGCTGTACTGCCTTTGTTCTCCTTGGTGGTTAGCTTCTTTTCCCTCGCTACTCTCTCCCTCAACCTCAGTCCACACTTTTTCCCTTTCTTTCTCTCTGTGTCTCTCTCGCTCTCTCTCTCTACTTCTTCCTCTTCAGTTTACCAGCCTTCTTTCTCCTCCCTGTGTGGATAAGAAGCTCTTCCAAGGAATTCAATGGCCAAGTTCAGGCCCTTGAAGTGACTGGCTTTGATTCCAAGGCCTCATTTTCCTCTCTCTGTTGTCTTTTTTCCTCCTCCCTTTTAAAGCAGGATACTCTTAGTTCACTCCTTTTCTCCAATCTATCTCTTTCTGTCTTCTTTCTCTCTTCCTTTGTCCACCAAACATGTAAATATAAGCATCTCTGGCAAATATACAATGATGCATATATGACTACAGTTAGCATATACAGTGCAAGTGTCTGTTATGTTGGTATACTGTAGCTTTTGTCATTTTTTGCACAATTCTAAATTTATGAACCTTAAAATAAATGTTTCTTTGAAAACAAGTGATATTCCAGAGGTGTTAAGTCATTCATTTACACTTATCAACAAAATTATTCCACAGTTTTTAAATTGTATATATTTGTTTACAAATTATGCCTAAAAGTGACAGATAGGCATCTAATGAAAGCCCTAATACATTTCCTCTGTTCGGATGACATAGGCATGCTCGCATGGCGTGCCCGGGCGAGGTGGTGCCTGCATGACAATGGTGCTTCACCCTGACGTTCTCATTTGCTCGACTCTATTGATGACAACAGCTGAATTAATTAGCGCTACATTGTCATGTTAGATTAGCTAAAGTTATGATAGATATCACAGAGCAATGACCTGTGGTTCTGGTGCCTGGTTGCACTTCACACACGCCTGTTGTTGTGCTCTTAAGAAAGCCACTGAGTGGAATCTTCCACAACAGCCACCCACATGGGGTGTATTCATTAGTGCTCACTATAGTGTATCAAAACAATATTTTTTATTTGACAAATAAAACAAATCTAATCTCGGCTGGGGCTGTAAGAGGCAACAGCTACATGTTCACTGGAATGACAGAGGGAGAGAAGAACTGGTAGGGAGAGAGAGAAGAACTGGGAGGGAGGGAGAGAAGAACTGGGAGGGAGGGAGGGAGATACAAATCTGGGAGAGCGGAAAAGAAGGACTAAGAGGGAGGGATTGAAGGACTGAGAGGGAGAGAGAGAAGAACTGGGAGGGAGAGAGAGAAGAACTGGGAGCGAGGGAGAGAAGAACTGGGAGGGAGAGAGAGAAGAACTGGGAGGGAGAAAATAACTGGGAGGGAGAGAGATAAGAACTGGGAGGGAGAGAGAGAAGAACTGGGAGGGAGGGAGAGAAGAACTGGGAGGGAGGGAGAGAAGAACTGGGAGGGAGAGAGAGAAGAACTGGGCGGGAGGGAGAGAAGAACTGGGAGGGAGGGAGGGAACTGGGAGGGAGGGAGGGAGGGAGGGAGGGAATAACTGGGAGGGAGGGAGAGACGAACTGGGACGGAGAGAGAGAAGAACTGGGAGGGAGGGAGAGAAGAACTGGGAGGTAGGGAGAGAAGAACTGGGAGGGAGGGAGATACAAATCTGGGAGAGCAGAAGAGAAGGACTAAGAGGGAGGGATATAAGGACTGAGAGGGAGAGAGAGAAGAACTGGGAGGAAGAGAGAGAAGAACTGGGAGGGAGAGAGAGAAGAACTGGGAGCGAGGGAGAGAAGAACTGGGAGGGAGAGAGAGAAGAACTGGGCTGGGAGGGAGAGAGAAGAACTGGGAGGGAGAGAGAGAAGAACTGGGAGGGAGAGAGAGAACTGGGAGGGAGGGAGAGAAGAACTGGGAGGGAGAGAGAGAAGAACTGGGCAGGAGAAGAACTGAGGGAGTGAGAAAGAACTGGGAGGGAGAGAGAGAGAAGAACTGGGAGGGAGAGAGAGAAGAACTGGGCAGGAGAGAGAGGAGAACTGGGAGGGAGAGAGAGAAGAACTGGGAAGGAGGGAGAGAAGAACAGGGAGGGAGAGAAGAACTTAGAGGGAGGGAGAGAAGAACTGGGAGGGAGGGAGATACAAATCTGGGAGAGCGGAAGAGAAGGACTAAGAGGGAGGGATAGAAGGACTGAGAGGGAGAGAGAGAAGAACTGGCAGGAAGAGAGAGAAGATCTGGGAGGGAGAGAGAGAAGAACTGGGAGGGAGGGAAAGAAGAACTGGGAGGGAGGGAGAGAAGAACTGGGATGGAGGGAGGGAGATACAAATCTGGGAGAGCGGAAGAGAAGGACTAAGAGGGAGGGATTGAAGGACTGAGAGGGAGAGTGAGAAGAACTGGGAGGGAGAGAGAGAAGAACTGGGAGCGAGGGAGAGAAGAACTGGGAGGGAGAGAGAGAAGAACTGGGAGGGAGAAAATAACTGGGAGGGAGAGAGAGAAGAACTGGGAGGGAGAGAGAGAAGAACTGGGAGGGAGGGAGAGAAGAACTGGGAGGGAGAAAATAACTGGGAGGGAGAGAGAGAAGAACTGGGAGGGAGAGAGAGAAGAACTGGGAGGGAGGGAGAGAAGAACTGGGAGGGAGGGAGAGAAGAACTGGGAGGGAGAGAGAGAAGAACTGGGCGGGAGGGAGAAGAACTGGGAGGGAGTGAGAGAAGAACTGGGAGGGAGAGAGAGAGAAGAACTGGGAGGGAGAGAGAGAAGAACTGGGCAGGAGAGAGAGAAGAACTGGGAGGGAGAGAGAGAAGAACTGGGAGGGAGGGAGAGAAGAACTGGGAGGGAGGCAGAGAAGAACTTAGAGGGAGGGAGAGAAGAACTGGGAGGGAGGGAGATACAAATCTGGGAGAGCAGAAGAGAAGGACTAAGAGGGAGGGATAGAAGGACTGAGAGGGAGAGAGAGAAGAACTGGGAGGAAGAGAGAGAAGAACTGGGAGGGAGAGAGAGAAGAACTGGGAGGGAGGGAGAGAAGAACTGGGAGGGAGGGAGAGAAGAACTGGGAGGGAGGGAGGGAGATACAAATCTGGGAGAGCGGAAGAGAAGGACTAAGAGGGAGGGATTGAAGGACTGAGAGGGAGAGAGAGAAGAACTGGGAGGGAGAGAGAGAAGAACTGGGAGGGAGGGAGAGAAGAACTGGGAGGGAGAAAATATCTGGGAGGGAGAGAGAGAAGAACTGGGAGGGAGAGAGAGAAGAACTGGGAGGGAGGGAGAGAAGAACTGGGAGGGAGGGAGAGAAGAACTGGGAGGGAGAGAGATAAGAACTGGGCGGGAGAGAGAGAAGAACTGGGAGGGAGTGAGAGAAGAACTGGGAGGGAGAGAGAGAGAAGAACTGGGAGGGAGAGAGAGAAGAACTGGGCAGGAGAGAGAGAAGAACTGGGAGGGAGAGAGAGAAGAACTGGGAGGGAGGGAGAGAAGAACTGGGAGGGAGGCAGAGAAGAACTTCGAGGGAGGGAGAGAAGAACTGGGAGGGAGGGAGATACAAATCTGGGAGAGCAGAAGAGAAGGACTAAGAGGGAGGGATAGAAGGACTGAGAGGGAGAGAGAGAAGAACTGGGAGGAAGAGAGAGAAGAACTGGGAGGGAGAGAGAGAAGAACTGGGAGGGAGGGAGAGAAGAACTGGGAGGGAGGGAGAGAAGAACTGGGAGGGAGGGAGGGAGATACAAATCTGGGAGAGCGGAAGAGAAGGACTAAGAGGGAGGGATTGAAGGACTGAGAGGGAGAGAGAGAAGAACTGGGAGGGAGAGAGAGAAGAACTGGGAGGGAGGGAGAGAAGAACTGGGAGGGAGAAAATATCTGGGAGGGAGAGAGAGAAGAACTGGGAGGGAGAGAGAGAAGAACTGGGAGGGAGGGAGAGAAGAACTGGGAGGGAGGGAGAGAAGAACTGGGAGGGAGAGAGAGAAGAACTGGGCGGGAGAGAGAGAAGAACTGGGAGGGAGTGAGAGAAGACTTGGGAGGGAGAGAGAGAGAAGAACTGGGAGGGAGAGAGAGAAGAACTGGGCAGGAGAGAGAGGAGAACTGGGAGGGAGAGAGAGAAGAACTGGGAAGGAGGGAGAGAAGAACTGGGAGGGAGGGAGAGAAGAACTTAGAGGGAGGGAGAGAAGAACTGGGAGGGAGGGAGATACAAATCTGGGAGAGCGGAAGAGAAGGACTAAGAGGGAGGGATAGAAGGACTGAGAGGGAGAGAGAGAAGAACTGGCAGGAAGAGAGAGAAGATCTGGGAGGGAGAGAGAGAAGAACTGGGAGGGAGGGAAAGAAGAACTGGGAGGGAGGGAGAGAAGAACTGGGAGAGAGGGAGGGAGATACAAATCTGGGAAAGCGGAAGAGAAGGACTAAGAGGGAGGGATTGAAGGACTGAGAGGGAGAGAGAGAAGAACTGGGAGGGAGAGAGAGAAGAACTGGGAGCGAGGGAGAGAAGAACTGGGAGGGAGAGAGAGAAGAACTGGGAGGGAGAAAATAACTGGGAGGGAGAGAGAGAAGAACTGGGAGGGAGAGAGAGAAGAACTGGGAGGGAGGGAGAGAAGAACTGGGAGGGAGGGAGAGAAGAACTGGGAGGGAGAGAGAGAAGAACTGGGCGGGAGAGAGAGAAGAACTGGGAGGGAGTGAGAGAAGAACTGGGAGGGAGAGAGAGAGAAGAACTGGGAGGGAGAGAGAGAAGAACTGGGCAGGAGAGAGAGAAGAACTGGGAGGGAGAGAGAGAAGAACTGGGAGGGAGGGAGAGAAGAACTGGGAGGGAGGGAGAGAAGAACTTAGAGGGAGGGAGAGAAGAACTGGGAGGGAGGGAGATACAAATCTGGGAGAGCAGAAGAGAAGGACTAAGAGGGAGGGATAGAAGGACTGAGAGGGAGAGAGAGAAGAACTGGGAGGAAGAGAGAGAAGAACTGGGAGGGAGAGAGAGAAGAACTGGGAGGGAGGGAGAGAAGAACTGGGAGGGAGGGAGAGAAGAACTGGGAGGGAGGGAGGGAGATACAAATCTGGGAGAGCGGAAGAGAAGGACTAAGAGGGAGGGATTGAAGGACTGAGAGGGAGAGAGAGAAGAACTGGGAGGGAGAGAGAGAAGAACTGGGAGGGAGGGAGAGAAGAACTGGGAGCGAGGGAGAGAAGAACTGGGAGCGAGGGAGAGAAGAACTGGGAGGGAGAGAGCGAAGAACTGGGAGGGAGCGAAGAACTGGGAGGGAGGGAGAGAAGAACTGGGAGGGAGGGAGAGAAGAACTGGGAGGGAGAGAGAGAAGAACTCTGAGGGAGAGTGAGAAGAACTGGGAGGGAGAGAGAGAAGAACTGGGAGGGAGAGAGAGAAGAACTCGGAGGGAGAGAGAGAAGAACTGGGCAGGAGAGAGAGAAGAACTGGGAGGGAGAGAGAGAAGAACTGGGAGGGAGGGAGATACAAATCTGGGAGAGCGGAAGAGAAGGACTAAGAGGGAGGGATAGAAGGACTGAGAGGGAGGGAGGGAGGAAGGAAGGAAGGGAGGGACGGAAAAAGAGAGAGAGATATATAGAGAGGAGGACCGGGAGGGAGGGATAGAGGGAGGGATGGATGGAGAGAAGGGGGAGGGAGAGAGATACAAATCTGGGAGGGAGAGAGAAGAGAAGAGAGGGAGGACTGGGAAGGAGAGAGAAGAACTGGGAGGGCAGCCAGTATCAGCAAGCAGCTCTCAGAGTCCAGCTGGTTCATAGCATCCAGGGTCTACTTCAAGGACCTCTCTCCCGCCATCCCTCTCTCTCTTACCCTCCATCCCTCTCTCTCTCTCCCTCCATCCCTCTCTCTCTCCCCAATCACTTCTTATCTCCCTCCCTCTCTCTCCCTCATCTCTCTCTCTCTCTCCCTCCATCCATCTCTCTCTCCCCAATCACTTCTTGTCTCCCTCCCCCTCTCTCCCTCATCTCTCTCTCGCTGTGACAAAATAGAGATTGTATAGGACAAATCGGGTAGGTCTCTCCCATTTTGTCAATTTTGCTTCGAATTGGTTCCTAGTGAATCCATGCATGGGCTCTGCAACATGGCTGCTGTTGGCCTCTTCAGGTCTGGGAGCTGGACTAGACTCTCTTATCCAGTCTAATGTGTCCCTTCTATTAGCCTAGTATTGCAGTTTCTAAAAAGCACTGTACATTTTGGTTTCCACATACAAGAAGGCTACTTAAGATTATGTAGAAATTATATTTGTCCCCTTCTGTTTTCCATATAATATTTTTCTCCTACTGCAGTAGTGGCTGCACAGATGACTGGGACTGTACAGCTGACTGGGGCTGTAGTGCACTACTTTTGACCAAAGCCCAATGAGCCCTGGTCAAAATGAGTGAACTATATAGGGAATAGGGTGCCATTTGGGACGGAGGCTGGGACTCCTCTCAGTGAATGAATTGCCTTGTAGACCTATCACCCTATCATGTTTCAGGTAAGACCCAAATGTGACTGTGTCGAACTAACAATGTTTATTACAGCAACAGGGGCAGGCGAACGACAGGTCAAGGCAGGTAGGGGTCGATAATCCAGAGTAGTGGGGCAAAGGTACAGGACGGCAGGAAGGCTCAGGGCTGGCAGAAAAGGTCAAAACCGGGAAAAACAGGAACAATCAAGAGACAGGAACAGAGGGAAAAACGGTGGAGGGGGGTGGAGACAATCACGACAGGTGAAACAGATCAGTGTGTGACACACACATCACATTTGTTGATAATATCAAGTAGCATAGGATATCCAGGAGCTCTGTTTTGCTCTTCACGAACATGGTCCTCTGTTGTCTGCAAAAAAGCAAATTATACCTATTTGATGACACTAAAATATATTCTTCACCATACTTCTGTATGTTCCTTGATCCAGCCTGCCTGGTGGCAGACATTGGTGTGTTGGATAAAGGCCTGAATGTTAGTGTGATCAGCCGTGGTAAATTTGGGACAGAAGCCAGGGGACTGTTGTCACACAGCAGTTGTGCCAGGGAAAGGTCACGCTCAGGACTGTTATCCATGTGTCTGACTGTGGGGTAAGGAGAGCAGAGGAAAACGAGATAGCCTTGCTGCAAGGCCCCCGGAGTGGGGAGCCATGCTCAGAGTTCACCTGCTAATCTGGGCTGGGGCTGTAAGAGGCACCAGCTGCATGTTCAAGGATTGGAGGGGGGAGGAGGGCAGAGAGAAGGACTGGGAAGGAGAGAGAAGAACTGGGAGGGCAGTCAGTATCAGCAGGCAGCTCTCAGAGTCCAGCTGGTGCATAGCATCCAGGGTCTACTTCAATGACCTCTCTCCCTCCCTCCATTCCTCTCTCTCTTTCACTCCATCCCTCTCTCTCTCTCCATCCATCCCCTCTCTCTCTCTCGCTCTCTCCCTCCATCCCTCTCTCTCTTTCCCTCCATCCCTCTTTCTCTCTCCATCCATCCATCCCTCTCTCTCTCTCTACATCCCTCTCTCTCTTCCCCCCATCCCTCTCTCTCTTTCCATCCATCCCTCTCTCTCTCCATCCATCCCTCTCTTTCTTCCCTCCATCCCTCTCTCTCTCTCCAATCACTTCTTATCTCCCTCCTCCCTCTCTTCCTACCCCTCTCTCTTTCCCTCTCCCCCTTTCACCCTCACTCTATTTCTTCCTACCCATTATTTTCTCTCTTTCTCTCTCCCTCTTCTATTGTTTACCTTTTTATCTCCCTCCCTTCCTGTCCTCTCTTATCATCTCTCCGTCACCATCCCATCAGATCGCTCTCATCTTCCTCTGTTTCCTTAACTCCCCCTCTGCCTCTCTCTTTTCTTCCTCTCTCTCTACCTCTGTTTCTCTCTCTTTCTCATTCTCTCTCTTACTCAATTCAATTCAAGGGGCTTTATTGACATGGGAAACATATGTTTACATTGCCTAAGCAAGTGAAATGGATAAACAAAAGTGAAATTAGCAATAAAAATTGAACAGTAAATATTACACTCACACAAGTTCCAAAAGAATGAAGACATTTAAAATGTCATATTATATCTACATACAGTGTTGTAGCGATGTGCAAATAGTTAAATTAAAAAAGGAAAAATGAATAAATATGGGTTGTATTCACGATGGTGTTTGTTCTTCACTGTTTGTACTTTTCTTGTGGCAACAGGTCACAGATGTTGCTGCTGAGATTGCTTTCAAATTCATTGTGTTTCTGTGTAATCTGAGGTAAATATGTGTCTGTAATACGATCATACATTTAGCAGGAGGTTAGGAAGTGCAGCTCAGTTTCCACCTCATTTTGTGGGCAGTGTGCACATAGCCCGTCTTCTCTTGAGAGACAGGTCTGCGTTCGGCAACCTTTCTCAATAGCAAGGCAATGCTCACTGAGTCTGTACATAGTCAAAGCTTTCCTTCATTTTGGGTCAGTCACAGTGGCCAGAATTCTCACTTTGGTGTTGGTCCCATTTAGTGAATTCTTGGTTGTGAGTGGACCCCAAACCTCACAACCATGAAGGGCAATGGGTTCTATAACTGATTCAAGTGTTTTTTTTTATACCAGATCCTAATTGTTATGTCACATTTTATGTTCCTTTTCATGCCATAGAACACCCTTCTTGCCTGGTCTCTCAGATCATTCACAGCTTTGTGGAAGTTACCTGTGGCCCAGTGGTGCTGTATGAGCATGTATAGTTTTTTATATGCTCTAGGGAAACACCATTATTTTTGACTTACTGAGATTTACTGTCATGGCCCAGGTCTGACAGAATCTGTGCAGAAGATCTAGGTGCTGCTGTAAGACCTCCTTGGTTGAGGAGAGAAGCACCAGATCATCAGCAAACAGTAGACATTTGACTTCAGATTCTAGTAGGGTGAGGCCGGGTGCTGCAGACATTTCTAGTGCCCGCGCCAATTCGTTGATATATATTTTGAAGAGGGTGGGGCTTAAGCTGCATCCCTGTCTCACCCCACGGCCCTGTGGGAAGAAATTTGTGTTTTTTTGCCGCACACTTGTTGTTTGTGTACATGGATTTCATAATGTCATATGTTTTTCCCCAAACACCACTTTCCATAAATTTGTATAGCAGACCCTCATGCCAAATTGAGTCAAAGGATTTTTTGAAATCAACAAAGCACTTTACCTTTGTTTTGGTTTGTTTGTTTGTCAATTAGGGTGTGCAGGGTGAATACATGGTCTGTCGTACGATAATTTGGTAAAAAGCCAATTTGACATTTGCTCAGTGCATTGTTTTCACTGAGGAAATGTACGAGTCTGCTGTTAATGATAATACAGAGGATTTTCCCAAGGTTGCTGTTGACGCATATCCCACAGTAGTTATTGGTGTCAAATTTGTCTCCACGTTTGTGGATTGGGGTGATCAGTTCATGGTTCCAAATATTGGGGAAGATGCCAGAGCTAAGGATGATGTTAAATAGTTTTAGTATAGCCAATTGGAATTTGTTGTCTTTATATTTGATCATTTCATTGAGGATACCATCAACACCACGGTGGTCAAAGTCACAGACTTTCTAGCCATCGCTGATCATCTTTTCATTTTCCTTTGGTTTTGTCTTGTCTTGTATCACACCTGGTTCCAATCCCATCAATTATATGTTGTGTATTTAACCCTCTGTTCCCCCTCATGTCCTTGTTGGTGATTGTTTGTTTGTAAGCTATGTACAAGTTCTGTTCTGGTGTGCCACGGGTTTTGTACCCACTTGTATTATTTTGTACATTTTGGTTTTCTGAGTGTTTGAGCACTTATTAAACTGCTCCATTTATACCAAGTTCGATCTCCTGCGCCTGACTTCCCTGCCACCAGCACGCACCCCCATTACACCCTGTGTGCTGAGGGTATCAGGTTCTTGTCCGTTTCTGGCATTTAGGTCTCCACAGACTAGTACATGTCCCTGGCCCTGGAAATGATTGATAACACCCTCCAGGATGGAGAAGCTGTCTTCATTAAAGTATCATTAAATAATCTCTCTCTCTCTTTCTCTCACTCTCTTTCTCTCTCTCGCTCTTTCTCTCTTACACTTGTTCACTCTCTCTTTCACCCTTTGAGCCATGGCTTGAAGGGGATTCATTTATTTCGGCAGATAAAACTGTAAAAAAAATGTCCCTGTAAATGAACAGCACTATACTGGCACCAGAGTTGCCAGTATACATTTGCACATAAAATACAATTATTCAAATTGGTATCAACATTAACAACAAATGAAATTAACAATATAATTAACAATAGAACTAAAAAACTATATTGTGTGTGGGGGGAGATAGAGGCAGATGGAGTTAATAAAATTGGGATTGGGTTCAATCCTAGATCTTTGATCAGGGGCAACTGTTTTTCGGGTAAGGTGGTTCAGAGGCGGTGAAACACACAACGGGACAGTTTGGGCAGGAGAGCATCTATGAGAGAGAAGTCAGTGCAGCATTGGGTGTTCCTCATGGGGCTCAGTTCTGATTTGTCAGCTCTTCTCACCCCTAGGATACGCAAAGAAAAATAAAGAATAGAATGAGAGACAGAGCACCAGTGCTGTTACTCCGTGGGTAAAAAGACAGGGGACAAGGGGCATATCAATCTGTGTGTGTCTGTACTTACCTCACTAGTGGGCTTCATTCAAAATCAGCGAGCTCTTGGAAGAATGGGGAAATGTGAGGGGTTGAGAACAGCTGATTTCCTTTGAGCCCCTTGTCATGCACTTTGTCACGTCTTCAGGGTTCATGATCTTGGGTAGATTTGAATCGACAGCATATATCCAATGTAGTTTATGCAATCATTTGACGCATTGAACAAGCCTACACAATACCACAGACTATTTTACCAGACTCACAACATTTTCCTTTCATCCTGTAAAGTGAACAGGATTGGCTAATATTGTAACATTATGGAACAATGTTGGGAGAGGCTATATGGACACTCCTGGCCTGCAAAACAAAGACCTACAGTATCTGTCGCTGCTGAGAGCCAAGTAAACCAAATCTCACTGGGTTGTGACAGCTAAAGAGGACACTGTGTCCCAGTGTTGTTGCCCTTCATGCTCTCCCCATTGAGTAGACTCTATCACGGTGACATCTAGATTGCTACCAATATTAGTTATGTTTTGTGTGGGCTGCTATCGTACTTTAAATATAATCATGGGAGGGAAAAAAAAAATCTGCCACGTTACTAGCTCACGTTGATGCCTCGGTGAGTGTTGTAAGCTACAGGTGCCCAGTGACACGGAACCTTGCTTAGGTCGGCAGGCACCTCAATACAACACGCTGCACTGGCCATTCGCATCGGCTTTAGCGGCTTACGAGTACGATTATGTCCAAAATGCTGCCCTTCAATCGGAAAAAAACGTTGCGCCGGTAATATGGGTCATTGTTTGAACTGCTAGAAACAAGCCATCTTCTCTGTAGTAATGGTAAAAACATGACGTCACAAATCTGCACTCAGTGTATTCTCCATGACACTCAGGGGCTGCGATATAGCATGTCATCACAATAATTATTCTAGGTGGTTTACAATCAATTTAGAGCAGAACGCAATTGGCTTGTGTCAACTTGACCTAGCTAACTAGCTAGCAAACATTAGCTACCTAGAGAAGTTAGCTAAGAAAACATGCAGTAATTCAACGTTGGCTAGCAATAAAGATACATACTTATAAACAAGTCAAGGTACTTACCCAGCAACTGCTGAAAATATTATTCCACTTCAGAGCCACTTCAAGAAGATAATTACTAAAATAGTCTGATCTTCATGCGTCTCACCTGCAGGAGATGGCTGGCACCTGAAATTGATAATTTGAATCTAGAGTGGGCATAAGTTAATACTGTAAAGAAATACAGTATGTTCAAGCATTTTACAGCATTAATCTACAGCATTAATGCTGTAAAACACATGTATTGAATTATAATGTGCCTTCTACCGTGTTTTACTGTTGAAATTACAGAACAGTATTACAGTGTAGGGGAGAAGGAATAAAGTTTACTCAGCAGAGTTCAGAAAGTCTGGGGGAGAATTGATGGTGTTTCATACATTTTCTCAATAGACTGCGGCATGGGAAATGGCCCATTGACAATAAAATCTGTAATAATTATTTGTAAAGTAGACTGAATAATATCAAAGAATTCCTTGTTGTGTTACCGTCCCAATAGATCCACAGACGATGCAATCGCCATCTCACTGCACACTGCCCTATCCCATCTGGACAAGAGGAATACCTAGAGTACAAGTCAAAAGTTTGGACACAGCTACTCATTCAAGGGTTTTTCTTACATTGTAGAATAATAGTGAAGACATCAAAACTATGTAATAACACATATGGATCATAAAGTAAGCAAAAAAGTGTTTAAATTTGAGATTCTTCAAAGTAGCCACCCTTTGCCTTGATGACAGCGTTGCACACTCGTGGCATTTGTCCTCACAAACATTTACAGATGCAAAATTGAGAGGTCCTGTCGGGCTGTATCACCACCTGGTACGGAAACCGCACCGCCGAAATCGCAGGGCTCTCCAGAGGGTGGTGCGGTCTGCCCAATGCACCACCGGGGCAAACTATCTGCCCTCCAGGACACCTACAGCACCCGATGTCACAGGAAGGCCAAAAAGATCATCAAGGACAACAACCACCCGAGCCACTGCCTGTTCACCCCCTATCATCCAGAAGGCGAGGTCAGTACAGGTGCATCAAAGCTGGGACCGAGAGACTGAAAAACAGCTTCTATCTCAAGGCCATCAGACTGTTAAATAGCCATCACTAGCACATTAGATGCTGCTGCCCTATATACATAGAATTGAAATCACTGGCCACTTTAAAAATGAACACTAGTCACTTTAATAACGTTTACATATTTTGCATTACTCATCTCATATATATGTATATACTGTATTTTATCCTATTCTACTGTATCTTAGTCTACGCAACGCTGCCGTTGCTTTTCTAAATATTTATATATTCTTAATTCCATTCCATTACTTTAGATGTGTGTATTGTTGTGAAATTGTTAGAAATTACTTGTTAGATATTACTGAACTGTTGGAGCTAGAAACACAAGCATTTCGTTACACCCGCAATAACATCTGCTAAACACGTGTATGTGACAAACAACATTTTATTTGATTGTTTTTTACAGCTAAATCTGAAGTCACCTACAATGATACATTGAGGACTAAACAGGCTTTCTTGTTTGGGCCTGATACTTTATCTAACCCTATGAAAAATCTATTCACTACCTCCAAATCATACATAAACAAATGAATGAATGTAACTAAACCACTCTGTCAGATAGCTGAGTGTTCTGCTACAGCAGCCAGATAATTGGCCTAAAGATGATTATACCTAATGTAATGCAATTTGAAAGCCCCTCTTGGTCCTCCTCTCCCTCTGGGATTAGGTTAATATGATCAGGAGCAGTGTGGATTAAGAGGGCCATGCCTACATAGGCTGTGCCTTAGCTTAATGTGATTAGCCTTCATCACGCTTGTTTACTATTACCCCATTGTTGAGACCTGACAGTTCCTGAAAGTTCAGCCCCCTTCAACCCACCCACTGCCGCCCACGCCCACTTACACACATATACAGTAGAGTGTACACACACACACACACACACACACACACACACACACAAACGCAGGCTGCAGCCACCCACTCATGCTTTAGCAAACATACAAACAAATGAGTAAATTCCCATTCTCGCCCATCATACCATCATGGCCACCTAATCATTCCCAGCTTCAAATTGGCTCATTCAGCCCCCCTCCTCTCCCCTGTAACTATTCACCAGGTTGTTGCTGTGAATGTGTTCTCAGTCAACTTAACTGGTAAAATAAGGGTTAAAACACAGGCACACACACACACACACACACACACACACACACACACACACACACACACACACACCACCCTTCTCTGAGTGACAGATCCTAGAAGGCAGTGGGAGTGAGGGAACTGTAGTGTTGAGGGTTGAATCACTCGGTTTAGACTGTTTAGACTGTCACTGCTCAGATATCACTTCAAATAGGAGATCACTGCTGAGTGGCTTATGGCTGCCTTCTCACCAGGTTAACTGAAAATGTTTTTCTTGTAAATAATCATAATATTTATATTTTCTTAGAGACATATTTCTGTCAATCTATAATGATCATCTTCCGTATGTTTTGTTGAACAGTGCGTGTGAATTTGACCTATTTCAAACTTTCCTTTGCCTATAATTCTGTAGTGACAGACTAGCTGTTTTAACTCAGTTTCAGCCCCAGTGAACCTCCTCCTTTCCCCTAGTGACTCCCTTATTACACTGCTGTTGGTGTCCAGTGGAAAGAATGTCAGGCTGAGAGTCCACAGTGTGTGTGACTGCAGGGTTCATTCCATTCCCCTGAGACGGGACATGGTGGCGGCCAATTTTTGAGTCTAACGCCTTCTTTCATAAGGCTAATGAAGCTATCAAGGCTGCTGTGATTTATCCTGCTCTATCAGTGTTGGATGTGCCACAGTGGGGCCCGGGGTGCCTTAGACTAGTGTCATTAGCCATTGATGTTATTGGCTCATTATCATACAATTAGGTGGTTATCACACATGGTATTGTCATTAACTCCGAGCCCTATGATCCAGCAAAGATGTTTTGAGCAATAACACATTGCTCAAGCTCTTTGAATTTACAGTGAGAATAGGAGACAACGGCTCTGTTCATTCTAGTGAGCATGTAACAGCAATTAGTGGATTATTGAATGCTTGCCCCCTTTGAAATGGCTGTTGAGCTAAGAGTATACACACACACACACACACACACACACACACACACACACACACACACACACACACACACACACACACACACACACACACACACACACACACACACACACACACACACACACACACACACACACACACACAAACCTACATGAGTACTATAGCTGGTTCTCTGTGAGGAGCTACTAATCAGTCTTGTTTCTTTAATCAGCCACAGTGGGTCAGCCTGTGAGTCAGAGACACAAAAGGAATATCCTCAGGTGAAAGAATTAGTCACCGGATTCGTCCTTCACGTTGACCATGGAATCAGTGCTGGTACTTTTTCCCAGTTGCACCACCTTTTTTAATAATCACCTAACAGTTCTCAGAGTCAAGTGAGCCGCTGGTGAAGTGAAAGTAATGGTTTGGACGTTTGGACATTGGTTTGCCAGGTATAGGGACTGGCAGCCATGTTGACTCCAGGTCTAGTAATCTAGTAATGGCACCGATTGACAACAGTGAAGAGGTGACTCTGGGATGCTGGCCTTCTAGGCAGAGTTGCAAAGAAAAAAAAACATCTCAGACTGACCAATATAAATAAAATATTAAGATGGGCAAAATAACACAGACAATGGACAGAGGAACTCTGCCTAGAAGGCCAGTATCCCGGAGTTGCCGTTCACTGTTGACGTTGAGACTGGTGTTTTGCGAGTACTATTAATGAAACTGCCAGTTGAGGTCTTGTCTGTTTCTCAAACTATACACTACTTGTCTTCTTGCTCAGTTGTGCACCGGAGCCTCCCACTCCTCTTTCTATTCTGGTTAGAGCCAGTTTGCGCTGTTATGTGAAGGGAGTTCTTCAGTTTCTTGGAAACTTCTCGCATGGAATAGCTTTCATTTCTCAGATCAAGAGTAGACTGATGAGTTTCAGAAGAAAGTGCTTTATTTCTGGCCATTTTGAGCCTGTAATCGAACCCACAAATGATGATGCTCCGGATACTCAACTAGTCTAATGAAGGCCAGTTTTATTGCTTCTTTAATCAGGACAACAGTTTTCAGCTGTGCTAACATAATTGCAAAAGGATTTTCTAATGATCAATTAGCCTTTTAAAATTATAAACTTGGAATAGCTAACACAACGTGCCATTGGAACACAGGAGTAATGGTTGCTGATAATGGGCCTATGTAGATATTCCATTACAAACCAGCCTTGTCCAGCTACAATAGTAATTTACAACATTACCGATGTCTACACTGTATTTCCGATCAATTTGATGTTATTTTAATGGACAAAAAATGTGCTTTTCTTTCAAAAACAAGGAAATTCTGAAATGACCCCAAACTTTTAAACGGTAGTGTATATTGATTTGTTTAACACTTTTTTCATTACTACATGATTCCATATGTGTCATTTCATAGTTTTGATGTCTTCACTATTATAATTCAATGTAGAAAATAGTCAAAATAAAAATAAATCCTTGAATGAGTAGGTGCTCTAAAACTTTTGCCCGGTAATGTACATATGCATCATTGAGAGCATATACCCTTATTCATAAATATATATTTATACTCCAGACTCTGACATTCCCCGTCCTAATATTACTATATTTCTTAATTTCATTATTTTACCTTTAGATTTGTGTGCATTGTTAGATATTACTGGTCTGTTGGAGCTAGGAACACAAGCGTTTCGCTACCTCCACTATAACACCTGCTAAATATGTGTATGCAACCAATACAATTGAATTTGATTTCATTATAGGGACTGGCAGCCATGTTGTAACGGCTGTTGGAAGAAGGCGTGGACCAAAGTGCACGTGTTCATGATTTTTATTTGACTGAACACTAAAACACAAAACAACATGAATAAACGAAACCGAAACAGTCCGGTAAAGGTGCAGAAAACACTAAACAGAAAATAACTACCCACAAGACACAGGTGGGAAAAGGCTACCTAAGTATGGTTCTCAATCAGAGACAACGATAGACAGCTGCCTCTGATTGAGAACCACACCCGGCCAAACACATAGAAATAGAAAACATAGAACACAAAAACATAGAATGCCCACCCCAACTCACGCCCTGACCAAACCAAAATAGAGACATAAAAAGGATCTATAAGGTCAGGGCGTGACACATGTTGAGTCCACGTATAGGGACTAGCGGCCATATTGACTCCAGATATAGGGACTGGCAGCCATGTTGACTCCAGATATAGGGACTGGCAGCCATGTTGACTGAGTTTGATTCAGCGCTTGTGTCTCTCCACACTGCAGTGATTATGGCAGCTATAAACCTTATCTATAGTCTTGCACTTTGAAGATTGAGAGATTACTTTGAGTTTTTTACCCAATTAACTGAGACGAAACAGCTCTGCCCATTTCGTGTATTTTTGTGTGCGCGCATGTGTGTGTGTGAGTGCATGCAAGCGTGTCTGCCATGCTTGTGTGCTGCTGTGTATCTGCGTGTTTACTTGTTAGGGAGGTTTACTCTATGATCCGTGATGGCTCAGAAAGTGTCGGCATCACGATTAACTCCACATCGCAGCACAAACTTCTTCCTCCTCACTGCATAAATGGGCTTTAATTGAGGTGAAAGGCTCCCTAGCAGGGCTTCCCCAGTCAGCTCTGATTATAACATCATTTTACAGCCAAAAAGAAACACGTTCCTTGTTCCCAATCACTGCCCTTGAATTATTGTTCTGTAGCTCGGGGCTTGTATTTAAAGTCACTCAATAATTGCAATCAGATTATTCTAATCAAGTGCTGGAACAGTAATTACAGGTTGCAGTCATTTAAACTGCCGTGGAAGTCCCATATACTGCCAGTGCACATATTAAAAGTTTATGTCGGGAGAGATAAAATTAATGAAGAGGATTGTAATCTTGTGACTGTTAGATAGGTGTCACATCACATGTGACAGGAGTAGGGGATCTGGTGGCATGCTGAGGACGTTGGGTGTTCTGTACCCTGTGGCTTCCCCTGACCCTCACTCCCCCCTGATAACCTCATTGGTGCCCAGGTCTGCATTTCATGTCAAGGCAAACCTTAGGTGACTTAAAGCTGTGCCAAGCTGTTTGGAAGGCATGTGAATTACAATCCGGAGGTCTGTGTGACAGTGGAACCGTCTCCCTAATCCTGTTTCCACCCTTCCACACCGCTCCCTGCCACCAAACACAAACAGGAGGGCGTGTGTGTGTTTGTGTGTGTTTGTGTGTGTTTGTGTGTGTTTGTGTGTGTGTGTGGTGTTGGTGGGGAGGGAGGGCATACATGCTCTGGATGTATAATTCAATATGACTAATCATGGCATCCGCTGCCAACTAAGGAATGGCGCTGACAGTCAGCCCAGCGGTAATTTGATAAGGTTACAATGCACTTGAGCAGAGATGCAGAAGAGAAGTGCTACCTGTGATACATTCTATCGGGTAGTCAGTTGGTTGGGCCGCAGTCTACACAGCTAGCGCTTAATTGCCAAAGTCGCCAGGAATGAGCAAACAACAGGGCTAATAATTATCGTCCACAATAAAAGCCGTACCTATGTGTTACTGAACACACAAGGCTTACCTAAATCAATCGTAACGGCCATTTAGCGGCGTAACTGACGCTTCAAGGTATTATAAAAAAGCAGGTCACGTCTTAATCTCCTTACCACGCCTACACGGGGTGTAATCCAAACAACCCTAGTATGAAAATGTATCAGCTCATTTACAGTAGAGTGGTAGTGGGAGATGCATACATATTCACATACCGTAGATTTAGTAAGGTAATGTATCGCAGAGAAAGGAATGAACAGCCCAGCCCACCTGCACTAAGACAGTATGTTAACAATGATTTACTCTAGTTACTGTGGCTCCTATTTCCATGGAACGTGCACAGAATTATTATTGTTTGTTGTTTGAAGAGTATTAGTTTATGACAATTTATGATAATAAAAACCCATTGTTACTTCTATTGATTATATATATTTACACTAGTAGCATAGCTTTCAACAATGATTCCTAACAGTACTGACATCTCTCCTGGTGACCTGTTCTCAACCAAAGAAGTCTGACTTTTGTTCAAGTCATGTCAGACTAATTGGGCCTAGTTATCTTTTGGATGTGGATACGGACAGAGTAGTATCATTAGTACTATATATCACTAAAGATGACCATGGCTGATCTGCTGGTCTCCATATTTTACTAAACAATTCCTTCATTTTAATGTTTTACCTAACAGTGACGGCATGAAACTAAATCGTGTAGGAGATGGACTTTTTGAAATGTTAATCATCCCACACTTAACCGCAGCCCATTGTGTGCGAGGTCACCAGAAGCGCATTAGCTAATTGGAGATTGCAGTATTTCTAATTAGTTATGAGGATGACAGGCAAAAAAGGCTACAGGTTTTCCACACCTTATTCATTTCACTCCCTTTGTGCACTCCGACTGAGGTGGAGTGAGCATGTGGAGCACGTGTAATTAGCCCTTATAGAGAGATCTGCCATAATGCATCTCTCAGGGAGGAGACGCAAACGGGAGGTAGGATAATGCTACGGCTTTATTCTAAGGAGGAGGATGGAGATATATCTTTATGGCCATTAAGACTTCATCTCCCCTGTTGTGTCCAGGCTCATGTCGATTTGATATGTCTAATGATATCTGCTGACTTTTATCATAGTGCAAATTAAAGGAGTCTCCCATTATTAGTGTTTTAAAGTCATCTCTATCTACTCTAATGATTTAACCTGGTTTTTGTTAGAGAATCCCAGATAGATTCAAGTTTTTATTCTGTTGAATGGACTCTTGATTGTTGAGGTGTTTTCTTGATTTTTCACAACTAATAATATGGATTATTTTCTATGACCACTCAATGATTTTCTGTTTTGGGGAAATCTCACTTTTTAGTTAAAGATCAGTATCACGGCTTATAATTCTTCAACATACAATAACGTAACTGTTAGGCCAGGAAGAGGTTGATACCTTACAAAACAACAGATGACAGGACAGTCAAACGAAAGGAAAGAGGGAGAGAGAGAAAGGCAAAGAAATAGCAAAGCAGACAAGTTTTGGATTGGTCCAGATGAAACTAGCAGGTTATTACACATTTCCATTCCAGAGTCGTATACAAAAAATTATATTATAAGGACAATAAATTACCACTCAAAATGGCAAATGTGCATCCTTGTCAGGTAGACTGTACTCTGATGGCCTTTCCTCAAACAGTGAACCTGGAGATCTGATCTCTCCTAATGGTTCTGAAGGAAAGGGTAATTACGCCATGGTCAAAGCTAATTTGCTTTCTGCCAGATGAACTGTTGTATTTTATTGTAGGCTGACATTTTAAAGTAATTATGGCACTGTTGACCCCAGCCAATTCCAGTTATAACGTTGTCTTGGGCGGCCTCTCTCTACCCCTCTCTCGCTCTCTCTCTCTCTCTCTCTCTCCCTCCTTTTCACTCTCTTTCCCTTCCTCTCTCTCTCTGGCTGGCAGTCAGTGCAGTAACAAGGTAATGACACGGACAGAGAGAAACATATGGGGCCCCTCTACGGGCCAAGGGGGATGGGGGGAGGAGGGGGATGATCAGCCTCACATCATTATTAACCATCATGCATTTCAGATAGACTGGAATATATACCACTACCGCCATGAGGTGTGTGTGTAATCTGTTTTGTCCCTTCACAAGCCGTCTCTCTCGTAGATCCATGTATTGATGAGCAGGTCATTATGTGGCTCAGTGATCATCTCTGTGTTGCTATATTGCGCAGAAATGTAATAGACAAAGGTCATTTTGTGCTCCCTGCAGAAAATCATATGGTGATGAGAGCAATTATGGATTTTCTGCCCCCTGCTTCTTTCCTTTGTCAATGAACATTTGAATCGGATGTCAACCGATATGCACTTCTTAAACCTTCATATTTTTGTGGGTAATACACAGTGTAATATGCATACAACAGGCAGATAATAGATCAGATTCTATCCTTACAGCAGGCCTTCTTGGCACTGTCATAGGAATACACTGTCCTTACAGCAGGCCTTCTTGGCCCTGTCACAGGAATACACTGTCCTTACAGCAGGCCTTCTTGGCCCTGTCACAGGAATACACTGTCCTTACAGCATGCCTTCTTGGCCCTGTCACAGGAATACACTGTCCTTACAGCATGCCTTCTTGGCCCTGTCACAGGAATACACTGTCCTTACAGCAGGCCTTCTTGGCCCTGTCACAGGAATACACTGTCCTTACAGCAGGCCTTCTTGGCCATGTCACAGGAATACACTGTCCTTACAGCAGGCCTTCTTGGCCCTGTCACAGGAATACACTGTCCTTACAGCAGGCCTTCTTGGCCCTGTCACAGGAATACACTGTCCTTACAGCAGGCCTTCTTGACCCTGTCACAGGAATACACTGTCCTTACAGCAGGCCTTCTTGGCCATGTCACAGGAATACACTGTCCTTACAGCAGGCCTTTTTGGCCCTGTCACAGGAATACACTGTCCTTACAGCAGGCCTTTTTGGCCCTGTCACAGGAATACACTGTCCTTACAGCAGGCCTTCTTGACCCTGTCACAGGAATACACTGTCCTTACAGCAGGCCTTTTTGGCCCTGTCACAGGAATACACTGTCCTTACAGCAGGCCTTCTTGGCCCTGTCACAGGAATACACTGTCCTTACAGCAGGCCTTTTTGGCCCTGTCACAGGAATACACTGTCCTTACAGCAGGCCTTCTTGGCCCTGTCACAGGAATACACTCTCCTTACAGCAGGCCTTCTTAGCCCTGTCACAGGAATACACTGTCCTTACAGCAGGCCTTCTTCGACCTGTCAAGTGATATTCATATGGGGCTAATGTTATGTATTTCGTCATCTTCTGTCCTGCCTAAGTTATGAGATATTTTAATCAGGAGGGGGGGATGATGTCCATCCATCGGCCGTGATGGCTGACAAATGTTGCCTCAATTCAGCCACAAAGTCTGCTATTAGAGAAGCGTGACAAAGCCAAACACCTAAATCAGTGGAATGTCCCAAACCCAGGTAGCCTTGCCAAGTTTTCTTATTTTGCAGCCCCCAGCCAGCCCGACACTTTTCAACGTGGCGCGAGCCGAACAAGCCCTATTTTTACCACTCTCTCTCCCCTTCATCCCCGATATCATTCTGAACCTAATAAAGACTGACACTTGTGACACTTCAAACATGTAGCCACCAACAGCTCGGTGGCGACAATAGAACCCTCAGTGCTACACGTATTAGTTGAGGAGCAGAGCTGATCTGGGCAGCCCAGCCCAGCAGGTGTGCCCCACACATCCTTCCACCGCCAAACACTCCCTCTCATTCAGCCTGTCAGAGCTTACAATGGCTCAAAAAGCCCTTCACTGATGAATCACACAATGGCCTCAACAAACAGAATGGCCCATAGCTTACTGATGCTCACTGTCTTTGAGCAATATAGGTGTAAACATGGGACAATGTTATGTTTTGAGTGTGTATAGGTAGATATAATGTACAAGTAATCAAGTAAGAAAGCTATATATTTTTACCTATTAATTTATATATTATTATTTGCATTATAGTGATGTTAAAGTAGCATACTTACTTTTCTCCAGTGAATGCAATGCATCACTAATTCACATACATTTGGCCATACATTTTTATGTATGTATTCAAGCCACATTCAATGTATGTTTAAAACATTTTTTTAAAGTAGTTTTAAGCAGTAGAAGGGTTGCTGTAAACAACTAGATTTGGGGATCAAAGCTAGAGCTCTGCTCTATAGCCTATGAAAGGTTGTAAGTGAATACATGTCCCACTGTGCATTGTATAGCCTAGCTCTCACAAAGACCCGCATGCCGAAGCCTTGTCAATTGTCTGGTACAACTTTGATAATGAAAACCTTCAGTTCACTGTTCAATACAATCACAGTATTAGGAGCAATGGAGTTAGGAGCTTGGAGTACAGCTGTAGTCATAATGTACCCACCGTCTCTACATTCTAACCATAATTAAATGTTTTGTAATGAGTATGTATTGAAATCATAATAACTCCATGGCCTTGTTACTGGTGTGATTTATCCCTTTCATTCCAGCCAATTGTAAAAGCTGACAAATTTTACTAGATGATTTTCTGGTGTGCTAAGTGATGTTTAATCACCTTACGATATTTAAAAATACCTATTTTTATCTCAGGATTTGCCTTCTCTGGATCTTGTCTCACAACGGTCGTCCTCCAGTGTATTGCTAAATATCTATATAATTGAATCAATGACAGATTGCCTTTGGTTGACACAAGTCAGGGTGGTGGGCAGGGCAGTACTGGGTCTGTAGAGTGGTTAGCCAATGAGCACAACCAGTGAACAAGACCATGATGGTGGTCAGATACTATATCAATTGGTCACAGGATTACTTTGTTATGTCAAATCAAATCACATTTTATTGGTCACATACTCTCATCTTCCTTCTTTCTTGTGTGTGTGTGTGTGTGTGTGTGTGTGTGTGTGTGTGTGTGTGTGTGTGTGTGTGTGTGTGTGTGTGTGTGTGTGTTCCCCATGAAGGAAGCCATTGTGGATGTTCAGGCATTTATGTAATCTCTGCTGGATTGGTCTGCAGAGAGAGCAGGAGGTTGATGAGGTTGCAACTCCTTTCTCTCTCCTCTCTGCCAGATAACAAGTGGCTAGATGGGGCCGGCGTTTGATCCCCACACCAACACTTTCACAGAACAGAGGAAAATTAAATAATGAAGAGATATCTGTCCCCTTTTTCTCCCTTCTTTTTGAATAGACCCGAGCAAACATAAACTTTTGCATGGACTTTTTTACCCGGCCAGCTCCAGCACTGTATATTCAGGATCAGTACAGTACAGATGTAGGATCTTAATTTGAGTTTAAGTTTGCTACTGCAGGAAAATAATCTTGCAGTAACCGTAAATTAGAATTATTATTTGAATATAATTAATTAACATTTTTATGGGGGTTCATATATTTTTTTTAATTGAAGATCAAGTCTGAAATTTCAAAATGGAAATTACAAACTTCAAAAGCCTTTTTAAACGTCAAATACACGACACATTTTTAATTTTCCTGCAACAGGGTGGTCAAGCAAGATCCTACATCTGTACGTGCTTTGGGCCTCAGAATGACTCATAACCCATAGCCCATCTTTCCACTGTGATCTTATGCTTCTAGTCTAGACCAATGCCAATGGTTTCCAATAGTTGTTGAAGTTAGTCCTGCTACCTGAGTGGGGCTGGGTCAAAACAAATGAAGTGGTCAAATTAGTGTTTTAATTACGTTTTGTCCCTTTCTTGATTTCCATGATGCTGTACTATACATCATGAGGATGTTCAGTGTTAGCTAGAGAATGTACTAAACATCATGAGGATGTCTGGTGTTAGCTGGGTCTATAGTGAAATAGAACAGTGTTTTTCTCCTGCTGCCTCAGATGGAGCAGATTCAGTTAATTTGCACTGCGTAATGTAAGGATTTTAATTGCTTAATAAATTGTGGGAAAAGTAACTAAGTGTTTCACATAAACCCAGATGTGAACAAATCAATTCACTGGATGTGTTTTCCAAATAAAGAGATAAAATAGTAAAAAGTAAAAGGGATGACTATATGAAATGGAGCGGTGAGGATGAGGATGTGATGGTTGAAGGGCTGATGCTGTTTGAACGGATGAGGCTGTTGTATCAGGCCGTGAAAGGTCAAAGGTCAGGGAGGGGTGTGGGGGAAAGAGAGGAATTACATGTCCTGTTTTCTCCGTCTGTTTTACATCCTGGTCATCTTCTTCAACTCACTGTTTCCACCCTGCCCTCTCATTTTCTTGGTGTTTGTACGTGTGTGTGTGTGTGTGTGTGTGTGTTGGTACTCTCTGGACTCTTCCTGGTTGTACACTCTGGACTCTTCCTGTTGGTACTCTCTGGACTCTTCCTGACGGTACACTCTGGACTCTTCCTGACGGTACACTCTGAACTCTCTAGACTCTTCCTGGTGGCACTCTCTGGACTCTTCCTGACCGTACACTCTGGACTCTTCCTGTTGGTACTCTCTGGACCCTTCCTGGTGGTACACTCTGCACTTTTCCTGGTGGTACACTCTGGACTATTCCTGACGGTACTCTCTGGACTCTTCCTGACAGTACTCTCTGGA
This sequence comes from Oncorhynchus clarkii lewisi, assembly GCF_045791955.1. Taxonomy (NCBI): domain Eukaryota; kingdom Metazoa; phylum Chordata; class Actinopteri; order Salmoniformes; family Salmonidae; genus Oncorhynchus; species Oncorhynchus clarkii. The sequence continues at coordinate 13,600,024 of NC_092152.1, forward strand.
CTCTTCCTGTTGGTACTCTCTGGACTCTTCCTGATGGTACACTCTGGACTCTTCCTGTTGGTACTCTCTGGACCCTTCCTGTTGGCACTCTCTGGACTCTTCCTGTTGGTACTCTCTGGAATCGTCCTATTGGTACTCTCTGGACTCTTCCTGACGGTACACTCTGGACTCTTCCTGTTGGTACTCTCTGGACTCTTCCTGTTGGTACTCTCTGGACTCTTCCTGGTGGCACTCGCTGGACTCTTCCTCACGGTACACTCTGGACTCTTCCTGACGGTACACTCTGGACTTTTCCTGTTGGTACTCTCTGGACCCTTCCTGGTGGTACACTCTGGACCCTTCCTGGTTGTACACTCTGGACTCTTCCTGGTGGTACACTCTGGACTGTTCCTGACGGTACTCTCTGGACTCTTCCTGACGGTACACTCTGGACCCTTCCTGTTGGTACTCTCTGGACCCTTCCTGGTGATACACTCTGGACCCTTCCTGGTTGTACACTCTGGACTCTTCCTGGTGGTACACTCTGGACTGTTCCTGACGGTACTCTCTGGACTCTTCCTGGCGGTACACTCTGGACCCTTCCTGTTGGTATTCTCTGGACTCTTCCTGTTGGTACTCTCTGGACTCTTCCTGTTGGTACTCTCTGGACTCTTCCTGACGGTACTCTCTGGACTCTTCCTGTTGGTACTCTCTGGACTCTTCCTGTTGGTACTCTCTGGACTCTTCCTGACGGTACACTCTGGACTCTTCCTATTAGTACTCTATGGAAACGTCCTGTTGGTACTCTCTGGACTATTCCTGTTGGTACTCTCTGGACTCTTCCTGACGGTACACTCTGCACTCTTCCTGTTGGTACTCTCTGGACTCTTCCTGACTCTACCATCTGGACTCTTCCTGACGGTACACTCTGAACTCTCTGGACTCTTCCTTGTGGCACTCTCTGGACTCTTCCTGACGGTACACTCTGGACTCTTCCTGGTGGTACTCTCTGGACCATTCCTGGTGGTACACTCTGGACCCTTCCTGGTTGTACACTCTGTACTCTTCCTGGTCATACACTCTGGACTCTTCCTGGTGGTACACTCTGGACTCTTCCTGACGGTACTCTCTGGATTCTTCCTGCTGGTACTCTCTGGACTTTTCTTGAAGGTACACTCTGGACTCTTTTCGATGAGCGTTATGTTTTGAGAATCAGGGTTCAGTCAGTGTAATCACTTTTATTTGCATAAATACAGGGTTTTTCTGTATAGTGGTTCCATGCATTCACATTGGTATGATTTCCAGAGATGCCACACAAAGACGATTAGATAGTAGCATTTTTGCTGGTGCACACACACACACACGTACACAAACACACACACCCACACAGTCACACATAATAGACACTACATACACTGTTCCATGACTTTTGTTACGGTCAAACCCAGGCAGGCAGAAAAGTCATTACAGGGGAGAAAGGCTTGTGGGAAAAGGATTATGGAGGGGAGAAGTTCTTCAGTCTCTGCACATCTCGAACAGAAACGATCAGTGACTTCTTCACCTGGCTAAATCTCAGAGCAATTAGACCCTCAATAAACTGACCTGCATAGAGTTTGAGCAGGGAGAGTTTCAGCCCTGAGCCCTGACACTGGGCTGTAGATACTGATACCTCTCCTCAACAGGCTGACGCTGGGCTGTAGATACTGATACCTCTCCTCAACAGGCTGACGCTGGGCTGAAGATACTGATACCTCTCTTCAACAGGCTGACGCTGGGCTGAAGATACTGATACCTCTCCTCAACAGGCTGACACTGGGCTGAAAATACTGATACCTCTCCTCAACAGGCTGACACTAGGCTGTAGACACAGGTACTTCAGAAGTCTATAGGAGAGACAGCCAAGACATTGTGTCGTACATTATCGTACAATATTTTTCTCTACAAGATGGTTCACAATAGTTTAAAATTTTTATAAGTCATGTGCACTCGGACAGTGAAAGATATGGCGAAGAAATACAGAGAAGAAACTGGCGCCGACAGAGAGAGCCGCCTCGGTTCTAGCTATTAGAAAACTTTGCAGTATTTTGTATTTTTATGCATTATTTCTTACATTGTTAGCCAAGGAAATGTTCTGTGCTATTACATAAGGCCGAAAATAACTATTGGATATCAGAGCGGCTGTAACTCAACAGCAGTACCAGCATTACGACCAGGAATACGACTTTCCCGAAGCGGATCCTTTGTTCGCACCCCCCAGGGAAATAGAAGTGATTCCAGAAGCCGACCCAAAACAACGCTGGCAGCAGAGAGGTACTCGGAGTGGTCTTCTGGTTCGACTTCGGAGTTGCGCACACCATCCACCACTTCTGAGTATATTATTTGTTAACTTCTTATGGCTGCAGGGGCAGTATTGAGTAGCTTGGATGAAAGGTGCCCATATCAAACGGCCTGCTCCTCAGACATAGTTGCTAATATTTGCATAGTATTATTGGTATTGGACAGAAAACACTCTGACATTTCTAAAACTGTTTGAATTATGTTTGTGAGTATTACAGAACTCATATTGCAGGCAAAAACTGGAGAAATTCCACTTCCTGATTTTTTCTGGAGGTGGCAGATTTTCAACCAAGGTCTCATTGAAATAACAGCAAGATATGGATGAGTTTTCACTTCCTACGCCTTCCACTAGATATCAGCAGTCAATAGAACTTTGTCTGATGAATCTAATGTGAAGGGGGGTCGCTTGACACAGGAAATAGTCACCACAGCCATGAGTGGACCATGCTTTCACCAGGCGCGTTCACAGGGGAAGCACCTGCGTTCCACTGCTCATCTGAAGTAATTCTAATTCTCCTGTTGGAACGTTATTCAAGATATATGTAAACAACTTTCTAAAGATTGATTCAGTACATCGTTTGACTTGTTTCTACTGACTGTTACGGAACTTTTGGACATTTCGTCATGTTATAGTGGACGCGCTTTGTGACTTTGGAATTGTTTACCAAATGCGCTAACCAAAGTAGCTAATTGGACATAAATAATGGACATTTTCTAACAAATCAAGCATTTATTGTGGACCTGGGATTTCTAGGACTGCATTCTGATGAAGTTCATCAAAGGTAAGGAAACATTTACCATGTATTTTCTGGTTTCTGTTGACTCCAACATGGAGGCTAATTTGGCTACTGTTCTGAGCGCCGTCTCAGATTATTGCATGGGCGTAAACCTTTTTTGAAATCTGACACAGCGGTTGCATTAAGGAGAGGTATATCTATAATTCCATGTGTTTAACTTGTATTATCATCTACATGTATGATGATTATTTCTGTTGAAATGATGTGGCTATGAAAAATCACTTGATGTTTTTGGAACTAGTGAATCTAACGCGACAATGTAAACTCAGATTTTTTTATATAAATATTAACTTTATCAAACAAAACATGCATGTACAGTGCCTTGCGAAAGTATTCGGCCCCCTTGAACTTTGCGACCTTTTGCCACATTTCAGGCTTCAAACATAAAGATATAAAACTATATTTTTTTGTGAAGAATCAACAACAAGTGGGACACAATCATGAAGTGGAACGACATTTATTGGATATTTCAAACTTTTTGAACAAATCAAAAACGGAAAAATTGGGCGTGCAAAATTATTCAGCCCCTTTACTTTCAGTGCAGCAAACTCTCTCCAGAAGTTCAGTGAGGATCTCTGAATGATCCAATGTTGACCTAAATGACTAATGATGATAAACACAATCCACCTGTGTGTAATCAAGTCTCCGTATAAATGCAGCTGCACTGTGATAGTCTCAGAGGTCCGTTAAAAGCGCAGAGAGCATCATGAAGAACAAGGAACACACCAGGCAGGTCCGAGATACTGTTGTGAAGAAGTTTAAAGCCGGATTTGGATACAAAAAGATTTCCCAAGCTTTAAACATCCCAAGGAGCACTGTGTAAGCGATAATATTGAAATGGAAGGAGTATCAGACCACTGCAAATCTACCAAGACCTGGCCGTCCCTCTAAACTTTCAGCTCATACAAGGAGAAGACTGATCAGAGATGCAGCCAAGAGGCCCATGATCACTCTGGATGAACTTCAGAGATCTACAGCTGAGGTGGGAGACTCTGTCCATAGGACAACAATCAGTCGTATATTGCACAAATCTGGCCTTTATGGAAGAGTGACAAGAAGAAAGCCATTTCTTAAAGATATCCATAAAAAGTGTCATTTAAAGTTTGCCACAAGCCACCTGGGAGACACACCAAACATGTGGAAGAAGGTGCTCTGGTCAGATGAAACCAAAATGGAACTTTTTGGCAACAATGCAAAACGTTATGTTTGGCGTAAAAGCAACACAGCTCATCACCCTGAACACACCATCCCCACTGTCAAACATGGTGGTGGCAGCATCATGGTTTGGGCCTGCTTTTCTTCAGCAGGGACAGGGAAGATGGTTAAAATTGATGGGAAGATGGATGGAGCCAAATACAGGACCATTCTGGAAGAAAACCTAATGGAGTCTGCAAAAGACCTGAGACTGGGACGGAGATTTGTCTTCCAACAAGACAATGATCCAAAACATAAAGCAAAATCTACAATGGAATGATTCAAAAATAAACATATCCAGGTGTTAGAATGGCCAAGTCAAAGTCCAGACCTGAATCCAATCGAGAATCTGTGGAAAGAACTGAAAACTGCTGTTCACAAATGCTCTCCATCCAACCTCACTGAGCTCGAGCTGTTTTGCAAGGAGGAATGGGAAAAAATGTCAGTGTCTCGATGTGCAAAACTGATAGAGACATACCCCAAGCGACTTACAGCTGTAATTGCAGCAAAAGGTGGCGCTACAAAGTATTAACTTAAGGGGGCTGAATAATTTTGCACACCCAATTTTTCAGTTTTTGATTTGTTAAAAAAGTTTGAAATATCCAATAAATGTCGTTCCACTTCATGATTGTGTCCCACTTGTTGTTGATTCTTCACAAAAAAATACAGTTTTATATCTTTATGTTTGAAGCCTGAAATGTGGCAAAAGGTCGCAAAGTTCAAGGGGGCCGAATACTTTCGCAAGGCACTGTATTGTGTAACATGAAGTCCTATGAGTGTCATCTGATTAAGATAATTCAAGGTTAGTGATTAATGTTATCTTTTTTTATGCTTTTTGTGAATGCAATATTTTGCTGGAAAATGGCTGTGCTTATTGTGGTTTGGTGGAGACCTAACATAATCGTTTGTAGTGCTTTCGCTGAAAAGCCTATTTGAAATCGGACACTTTGGTTGGATTAACAACGAGAATTGCTTTAAAATGATATAAGACACATGTATGTTTTAGGAATTGTAATTATGAGATTTCTGTGGTTTGAATTTCGCACCCTCTATTTTCACTGGTATTTGTCATATCGATCCCGATATTGGGATTTCAGCCATAACAAGTTAATGTTCAGTCTCTGGATAATAAAGTTGAAGAAGTTGGTTTCTTTCCAGAGGGATTCCATCAGGGATTGTAACATACTCTGTTTCACGGAAATATGGCTCTCTCAGGATATACTGTCTGAGTCCGTCCAACCAGTTGGGTTCTCAGTTCATTGCGCAGACAGGAATACATATCTCTCTGAGAAGAAGACGGGCTGGGGTGTCTGTTTCATGATTAGCCACTCAAGGTGTAATTGTGATAACATATAGTAACTCAAGTCCTTTTGGTCACCCGACCTAGAATACCTCAGAATCAAATGCAAATATTATCTCCGGCCGTGTATATCCCCCCTCAAGCTGATACTGCGACAGCCCTCAAAGAACTTCAATGGACTTCATGCAAACTGAAAACCACATATCCTGAGGTTGTATTTATTGTAGCTGGGGATTGTAAGAAAGAACATTTGAGGACAAGGCTGCTAAAGTTCTATCAATATAGCGACTCTAGTACTCGTGCTGCTAAAACATTCAACCACTGTTACTCCAACTTGCTCCAACTTGCCTACAAGGCACTCCCCTACCCTCCTTTTGACAAATCTGACCAGGATTTCATTTTGCTCCTCGCTTCCTGTGGACAGAAACTCAAACAGGATGTACCCGTGCTAAGGATTATTCAACACCGGTCTGACCAATCGGAATGCACGCTTCAAGATTGTTGTGATCACACGGACAGGGATATTTTCCGGGTAGCTTCAAGGAATAATATCGATGACTATACTGATACGGTGACTGAGTTTATCAGGAAGTGTATAGTAGATGTTGTACCCACTGTGACTATTAAAACCTATCCTAACCAGAAACTGTGGATAGATGGCAGCATTCGTGCAAAACTGAAAGTGCAAACCACCACATTTAACAATGGCAAGGTGACTGGGAATATGGCAGAGTACAAACATTGTAGTTATTCACTCCACAAGACAATCAAACAGGCAAAACGTCAGTAAAGAGACAAAGTGGAGTCGCAATTCAATGGCTCAGACGCGAGACATATGTGTCAGGGTCTACAGACATTACGGACTACTAAAGGAAAACCAGCCATGTCGTGGACACCGATGTCTTGCTTCCGGACAAGCTAATTATCTTTTTCACCCGCTTTAAGGATAACACAGTGCCACCGAAGGCATCCCTAGCCGCGTCCTCAGAGAATGCGCAGACCAGCTGGCTGGTGTGTTTACGTAAATTTTCAATCTCTCCCTATCCCAGTCTGTTGTCCCCACATGCTTCAAGATGGCCACCATTGTTCCTGTACCAAAGAAAGCAAAGGTAATTGAACTTAATTACTATTTTCCCGTAGCACTCACTTCTGTCATCATGACATGCTTTGAGAGATTAGTCAAGGATCATATCACCTCTACCTTACCTATCACTCTAGACCATCTCCAATTTGCTTACCGCTCCAATAGATCCATAGACAATTACACTGCACACATCCCATCTGGACAAGAGGAATACCTATGTAAGAATTATGTTTATTGACTATAGCTCAGCATTCAACAGCATAGTACCCTCCAAGCTCATCATTAAGCTTGAGGCCCTGGGTTTGAACCCCGCCCTGTGCAACTGGGTCCTGGACTATCTGACGGGCCGCCCCCAGGTGGTAAAAGGTAAGAAACAATATCTCCACTTCGCTGATCCTCAACACTGGGGCCCCACAAGGGTGCATGCTCAGCCCCCTCCTGTACTCCCTGTTCACCCATAACTGTGTGGTCAAGCGCGCCTCCAACTCAATCATCAAGTTTGCAGATGACACAACAGTAGTAGGCTTGATTACCAACAATGACGAGACAGCCTACAGGGAGGAGGTGAGAGCTCTGGGAGTGTGGTGCCAGGAAAATAACCTCTCACTCAACATCAACAACACAATGGAGATGATCGTGGACTTGCAGATGTTAGCATAGGTGCAGTGAAATGCTTGTGTTTCTAGCTCCAACAGTGCTGTAATATTAACTGGCAATACACAATAATATACACATAATCAAAAAAGTTAAAATAAAATCAAAAATAATAATAAATTAAGAAATATCAGGATGAGCAATGTCAGAGTCCGGAACATGTGTACAGACAGTATGGATAGTATATGAATAAAGGTGTGCACAGCAGTAGTCATATAGGATGAGCCTGGACTAGAATACATACAGTGGGGAGAACAAGTATTTAATACACTGACGATTTGGCAGGTTTTCCTACTTACAAAGCATGTAGAGGTCTGTAATTTTTATCATAGGTACACTTCAACTGTGAGAGACGGAATCTAAAACAAAAATCCAGAAAATCACATTGTATGATTTTTAAGTAATTAATCTGCATTTTATTGCATTACATAAGTATTTGATACATCAGAAAAGCAGCACTTAATATTTGGTACATAAACCTTTGTTTGCAATTACAGAGATCATACGTTTCCTGTAGTTCTTGACCAGGTTTGCACACACTGCAGCAGGGATTTTGAACCACTCCTCCATACAGACCTTCTCCAGATCCTTCAGGTTTCGGGGCTGTCGCTGGGAAATACGGACTTTCAGCTCCCTCCAAAGATTTTAAATTGGGTTCAGGTCTGGAGACTGGCTAGGCCACTCCAGGACTTTGAGATGCTTCTTACGGAACCACTCCTTAGTTGCCCTGGCTGTGTGTTTTGGGTCGTTGTCATGCTGGAAGACCCAGCCAAGATCTCGCGATACATGGCCCCATCCATCCTCCCCTCAATACGGTGCAGTCGTCCTGTCCCCTTTGCAGAAAAGCATCTCCAAAGAATGATGTTTCCACCTCCATGCTTCACGGTTGGGATGGTGTTCTTGGGGTTGTACTCATCCTTCTTCTTCCTCCAAACACGGCGAGTTTAGACCAAAAAGCTAAATTTTTGACTCATCAGACAACTGTTTGATTGAGTGTGTGGACAGGTGTCTTTTATACAGGTAACGAGTTCAAACAGGTGCAGTTAATACAGGTAATGAGTGGCGAACAGGATGACTTCTTAAAGAAAAACTTGCAGGTGTGTAAGAGCCGGAATTCTTACTGGTTGGTAGGTGATCAAATACTTATGTCATGCAATAAAATGCAAATTAATTACTTAAAAATCGTACAATGTGATTTTCTGGATTTTTGTTTTAGATTCCGTCTCTCACAGTTGAAGTGTACCTATGATAAAATTGCACACCTCTACATGCTTTGTACGTAGGAAAACCTGCAAAATCGGCAGTGTATGAAATACTTCTTCTCCCCACTGTATACACATGAAGTGTGGTAAAACAGTATGTAAACATTATTAAAGTGACCAGTGTTCAATGACTATGTACACAGTGCATCAGTCTCGAAGCTGCTCGGTAGAGTGGTTGTGGTGGTGCGCAGCTTACATTAGCCAGACATTTATCACTGGGTGTTTGATATAACATTAGGGGGCAAACGCATATGCTGGAAATACTCATCGCTTTGTTCTAGCATTTTATAACAGAACGCATACGCTGAATGGATGGCGAGCTGGGTGACTATTTGGCCATTGATTGACATTTGTTTTATATCAGTACAATGTTCTCATTGAGGAGTCCAGCGTGGAGAGGGCTGGCCCTGGCAACTGGGGGTCTGAGCAGCGGGGGTTTCACACTGATTAATCAACCCCCCAACTCCACCTAAGAGAAGGGGGAGGGACGGCAAGCCTAACGGCAAAAAGCTGTTTAAACGCTTTCGAGAACGTGACAGAAAATATAGAACAAAACAGTGTCACGCAAGGAACTGAGCAAGAGAGTCCAGTGTTCAGTATCATACTATCAGACACACATTACTGCTGCTCTCTCTCATGACACTAACCTAAAGACAGGGACACGCCATGTGGACTGGGCTGCTCAGAGAACAGAGAGGGAGAGAAGAAACAAATGGTCTTTCTCCAAAATACAAGAATCCAGTGGTCGAATAAATAAATGAATATAGCGAAATTAAACGAAAATGCACAACCCCAGCCTTTATTTTTCCGCAGATGTCTTAATTTGCTGTGGGAAAGCGGTGTTTCCTCTGAAGGTCTACCCCCCCCCTCCCTCTCCCTCTTTCTCTCTCTGCTCCCTCTCCCTCTCTCCTCTCTGGGCTGTGCCATGACCTTCATGGTCACTCCACCTGCAGGAAGCCATGCTTGATTCTCTGTCCACTGAGACGCCTGCTTGACAGCAGAATGGTGTCACAGGACCGAGTGGTGGAATTTCTCTTTCTCTGTCATCATTAATGGGGCTTCCCCCTATGGTGAGGGGGATGAAAGTACGATTTAATGTTCTCAGGAGAGTGGCAGCAGAAGAAAGGCTCAAAGCCTCGCATGCTGGTTTCTGATTGGGTCACTCCAGCCCTTGCAGCGAATGGGATGTCTCTGTGGAATTTGCCATAGACCGGGCTGAAAGGAGAAGGAATTAAGACCTTTTAAGGATGGACATGTAACAAAGGAACACTTTTATGATGTAACAGCATAAAACGAGAGCCTCCATTGTGTAACCGATTGGAAAAGGTCTTTGAAATAAGCGGCCCGCGATGTGTGCTCTCCCCGGGCACCAGTGGGGTTTTAGTGGCTCCTACAAAATTACTTGTCTACTTGAGAACCCGAATGGCTCTGATTTCAGCAGGCAAAGTAGAAGATTATTGGTTTGTTTCTATTTCCCTCCTTCCCTTCTTCCCTACCTCCATGTCTCTTAAGCATTGGATGGAGAGACAGCCCCAGGTTAATTTGGAGAGAGTGTAAAAAACAAGTTAAAAAACACACATTTGCACCTGATGTAGACATGAACTTTCCTATCTTGTTCAGTGTAAAGGTACCAGAGGTTTATACAGTAAAGACTGACTTTGGGAATATGTCCCCATCCACAGGCTGCCTCAGAGGGTTTTTAGACGTGTCTTAGTGCAGAGGAGAGGAGGAGAGGAGAGGGGGAGAGGAGGAGAGGAGGAGAGGGTTGTAAACACTAGAGGGGGAGCTTACCCATGATGGAGATCCAGAGTGCTCTGATAAGTGTTTCTCAGGCCCCCTACCCCCCTCCTCCTATGCCTCCTCCATCACAGGCAGCAGGAGACCTCCAGGGATCAAGGGTCAGGGGTCGGGAAGAGCGGAGGGCCTTTTTATTGTCCTTCTCCCAGAAAAGTAGGGAGAATGTGATGTGTGTGTGAGCAAGAGAGAGAGAGAGTGAGAGAGAGAGAGAGAGAGAGAGAGAGAGAGAGAGAGAGGGAGAGAGAGAGAGAGCGAGAGAGAGAGAGAGAGAGAGAGAGAGAGAGAGAGAGAGAGAGAGAGAGAGAGAGAGAGAGAGAGAGAGAGAGAGAGAGAGAGAGTGGGCTGGTTGCTGAGTTGTAAGTGTGGGAGAAAACTTTTAGCAGCCATCACACTGAGATATGGAGCTCTTAAAAATCCTCTGGAGGCAGTGTAATATCAAGAAGCAGGATTATTCACAAATCCCCTATTACACTGCCTCTCCTCTGTCTGACCAACCTCCCTCACCCCCACCATCATTTTGACAAATTAATTGACTCGGCTGAGTGAGTGAGCGAGACGTTTCCTCCCATTTGCGTGGAATAAGACATGATATTTGAGATTAGTTTATGTGCTGGTTATTAAAGCCTTTTCCCCTGGTTCTAAGAACAAAAGAGCACTAAATGGATGAGGGAAATCTTCAAATGCAGCACAGACATTTTAAGGCAATGCGGTGACTGCAGTCTTCTTCAGGCAATGCGGTGTCTGCAGCTCTAAACATGGCATTTATCCATTCCCCCAACTCTTCCATATTCATGTATCTTTCTGCTGGATTCATTTTCCGTTTAGTTTTGAAGATGGAATCGCAAACTAAAGCCACTAGCGGAGTAGAAGGAAGTGTTGTGGGGGATGGAATTCAGTGCTGCACAGACTGTTCACTCCGACCTTCATGTTCCAACATCAAAGTGCTTCCCCTGCCCATCTCCCTTGGTGAGAGCGGCAAAGATGTCTAGAGCACTGGAGTGTGTGTGTGGGTGGGTGTGTATATGTGTGTGTGAAAGCATTTATGTCCATGCCTGCAAGCTGGGCTGTATGCTGCCAATATGTGATGCTAAGTAGTGATACCAGGCTCTGTCTCTAACAGAAACCCTGTGTTCTTAAGAGAGAGCTGCTGTAGCTTCTCTTCATCATCTGTTTCTGTGTTACTTTTTTCTCACTCGAAGTTGACCAACTGTAAAATATATACGTATACTGCACAGGAGGATGGTGGCACCTTAATTGCGGAGAACAGGCTCGTTCTAATGACTGGAGTGGAATTAATGGAATGGTAACAAATACAGTACATTCAGTAAGTATTCAGACTCCCCTGGACTTTTTCTATACTTTGTTACTTTACAGCCTTATTCTAAAATGTATTAAATAGTTTTTTCCCCGTCATCAATCTACACACAATACTCCATAATGACAAAGCAAAAACATTTTTTTTTACATTTTTCAAACATATAAAAAAAATGAATATCACATTTACATAAGAATTCAGACCCTTTACTAAGTACTTTGTTGAGCACCTTTGGCAGCGATTACAGCCTCAAGCCATCTTGGGTAGGACGCTACAAGCTTGGCACACCTGTATTTGGGGAGTTTCTCCCATTCTTATCTACAGATCCTCTCAAGCTCTGTCATGTTGGATGGGGAGCGTTGCTGCACAGCTACATTGTTTTCAGGTCTCTCCAGAGATGTTCGATCGGGTTCAAATCCGGGCTTTCAGAGACTTTTCCCGAAGCCAATCCTGCGTTGTCTTGGCTGTGCGCTTAGGGTTGTTGCCCTGTTGTAAGGTGAACCTTTTCCCCAGTCTGAGGTCTTGAGCTCTCTGAAGCAGGTTTTCATCAAGGATCTCTCTGTGTTTTGCTCCATTCATCTTTGTCTCGATCCTGACTAGACCCTGCCACTGAAAAACATCCCCACAGCATGGTTCTGTCACCAACATGCTTCACCATAGGGATGGTACCAGGTTTGCTTAGCATAGCGTTCAGGCCAAAGAGTTCAAGTTTGGTTTCATCAGACCAGAGAATCTTGTTTATCATGGTCTGAGAGTCTTTAGGTGCCTTTTGGCAAACTCCAAGTGTGCTGTCATATGTCTTTCACTGAGAAGTCGCTTCTGTTTGGCCACTCTACCATAAAGACCTGATTGGTGGAGTGCTGCAGAGGTGGTTGTCATTCTGTCATTCTCCAATCTCCACAGAGGAACTCTGGAGCTCTGTCAGTGTGACCATCGGGTTCTTGATCACCTCCAGGACCAAGGCCCTCCTCCCCCGATTGCTCAGTTTGGCCGGGCGGTCAGCTCTAGGAAGAGTCTTGGTGGTTCCAAACTTCTTCCATTTATGAATTATGGAGGTTACTGTCTTCTTGGGGACCTTCAATGCTGCAGAAATGTTTTGGTACCCTTCCCCAGATCTGTGCCTCGACATAATCCTGTCTCAGAGCTCTATGGACAATTCCTTCGACCTCGTGGCATGGTTTTTGCTCTGACATATACTGTCAACTGCGGGACCTGATATAGACATGTGTGTACCTTTCCAAATCATGTCCAATCAATTGAATTTACCACAGGTGGACTCCAATCAAGTTGTACAAACATCTCAAGGATGATCAATGGAAACAGGATGCACCTGAGTTCAATTTCGAGTCTCATATTTAAATCAAATGTTTTATATAAATTTGTAAAAATTTAGAATTTTTTTTTTCTCGCTTTGCCATTATGGGGTATTGTGTGTCGATTGCTAAGTATTCAATTAATTTTAGAATACGGCTGTAATGTAACAAAATGTGGAAAAAGTCAAGGGGTTTGAATACGTTCTGAAGGCACTGTACATCAAACACATTTTCTCCATTCCAGCCATTATTATGAGCCGCCTCATCTTAATGTAGTTCTTTAACACACTGTGAAATGGAGTGGTTCTTTAACACACTGAAATTGAGTAGTTTTTTAACACACTGAAATGGAGTTGTTCTTTAACACACTGTGAAATGGAGTAGTTCTTTAACACTGTGAAATGGAGGAGTTCTTTAACACACTAAAATGGAGTAGTTCTTTAACACGCTGTGAAATGGAGTAGTTCTTTAACACGCTGTGAAATGGAGGAGTTCTTTAACACTGTGAAATAGAGGAGTTCTTTAACACACTGTGAAATGGAGTAGTTCTTTAACACACTGTGAAATGGAGGATTATTTAACACACTGTGAAATGGAGGGAGAGGGTGGAGTGATAAAACAACAACACTATGGTGTAGGTAGAGAATCTCCATGTTTTGGACTGTCTGGTCACAGCTCTGCCTTTGATGAGGGAGACCAAAGTTAAGCCCACAGAGTGCAGCGGTCACATGCACCTCCCCTGCACCCCCATCTGATCCGTACTGTCCTTCAATTCTCATGACTCTTGTTATTGCCAATTGCTCCCTGTGTGGAATGCTGTTTGTTGGAAGCAGAGGCTTCGACGTCCGCCATGACCAGATAAAGTGCCCCAGATTCATGCTTCCGTGTGACGCAACAGCTGTGCCAGCAACGGGTAGCTCCGACCCCCCCAGCTCCCATGAACACCCGCACACACACACGCACAAATGCTCAGACACACACACACACACACACACACACACACACACACACACACACACACACACACACACACGCACACGCACACGCACACACACGCACACACACACACACACACACACACACAGGGCCCTACCGCGCCTGCTGTGTGAAAAATTTGCTGACAGGCAGAGCGAATGCCACCACCACGTGCCCCATCCGCCTGGCAAACGGCTCAATACATCATCGTGTTCTTCTCTGCTCAAACCCAGACTCCACTCACAGGGCAAATGGAGCATGTTATTCTCTGCTCAGATCTTATTTCCCCCCAGCCTGCCAGTGACTACAGCTTTTCCTCTCCCTAGAAGGAGTGAGAGCCTCTGGACACACACTTGAATGCAAACATGGACATGCACGTGCACACACAAAGATACGCACAAATGCGCACACACACACACACACACACACACACACACACACACACACACACACACACACACACACACACACACACACACACACACACACACACACACACACACACACACACACACACACAGACAATGACACACAGACACACAGACACACAGACCTCCAGGCCCTGCCACCTCGAGGCTGCCACTGATCTTCAAATATAGCTGAGCATCAATCAGTTCCTGACAGGCTTTTAGTGTAATTTCTCTTCCTTCCCTTGGCTTTCTGTCCTCTTCCTCTCAACCTTTCCTCAGCTGCTCTTTGAGTATTCCTACAGGCGTGTGCTTTTTCAGTGAGTCTGCGGAGCAGAGGTCACATTTTGAGTTTCATCCCCCTGCCTCCCACATATCACAACGTTTAAATATCCTTTAGAGATATAGAAGAAGTTAATGTTTGTAAATCCAAGCCTGTTGTATCACAGCCTGCATTTATTTATTCCACTTCCTCCTTCAAAGTCTAGTCTGCATGGTTACCTTGAATAACACACAAACCGTTTCATCTCAAGACAGAACCCTTAATGGAATAATCATAGAACATTTCTTCCTCCGTAATCCTGTGATTATTTAATCTTCAAAATGACATTTGGTCTTTTTCTCCTTCCGCCACAGTTTAGACAGTCTAGACTGTCATCAGACATGTACAGGTATGTTATGAATGTTGATGACTTTGTGTTATATCACAGGTAGTGTAGTGGTGCTTGGAGAAGTGGTTATACATTCATCTTGCCCAACATTTCCCAAACGGCTTACCTGGTGAAGAAAAGGTGCCCTGTGTAAACAATTTGATGAGAAACAGTGACTTACACTCTGAAGGACGTAAAATGATCAATCCCATATACACCAATTGGCAACACCCACTCCTCAGAAGTGTAAACACTAGTTGCTGAATTGTTCGTTTAGAAATCAGAGCTTTACCACTATAGAAGGCCACAGATGAGCTCTCCTGTTTTGGAGGAAAGTGGAAGTCAATGGTGAAGCAAGAGCCAGAGGTGAAGGATTGAGAGTAAGAGGAGGACGAGGAAGGACAGTTGTCTCAGATGAGAACACATTGGTTGACCATGTCCTCAAACATGGATTGAGAATGAGGGAGGCTGGGCAGAGAGTTCAGCCCAACCTGAGCCACTACACGGTTGCATCTATCATCCTTACATTCAGAAATGAGAACCGGTAAGTTATCTACCATCTACTCTATGCTCTTTATTTATGTATACTGTAGTATACTGCAGTCCAACATATCAGTAGGCCTATGTTACTCGGTGATTGTTGGCCAATGTTACAGTAATGTCATTTCATATTGAATGAAATTTTTTTTATTTTAGCTTACTGTAACCAATCAAATCATATTTGTGGATCTTCTGCAGAACTGAGAGAAGGCCAGGCCATGGTGGAAGACACAGTTCACACCAGAAC
The DNA here is from genome assembly GCF_045791955.1 of Oncorhynchus clarkii lewisi. Taxonomy (NCBI): domain Eukaryota; kingdom Metazoa; phylum Chordata; class Actinopteri; order Salmoniformes; family Salmonidae; genus Oncorhynchus; species Oncorhynchus clarkii. Next base: position 13,615,875 of record NC_092152.1, read on the forward strand.
AGGAGACCTCTTTTGTGAACATGGTGGTGGCAAACAATACCAGTACACTACGAGAAATCCAGAACCACATAATTTCAGACAACACAATATTCAATAACATTCACCAGGTGGGCTTGTCTACACTGGACCGTGTATTACAGAGCAACCAAATCCGGATGAAACAGGTCTACAGGTCGCCATTTGAGCGAAACTCAGAGAGGGTTAAAGAACAGCGCTATGAATATGTGCAAGTAAGTACTATAATGTGAATTTACTATCATATCAGCACTGTACAGACACATTACAGTACGCTAATCCAGTGTATTGTGCCTCACTATATTGACCAACATACTCTAGGTCTATGTTACATATTGTCTTGTTGTCTGTTTCAGAGAGTCTTGGAGCTGGATGCCGCTGCAATTCAGCACGTTTATATTTACATTGATGAGGCTGGCTTCAACCTAGCCAAAAGAAAGGGATTGGGAAGGAACAATATTGGCCACCGTGCCATTGTGAAAATTCCTGGACAGCGTGGAGGGAATATCACCATGTGCGCAGCCGTGAGTCAGCAAAGCCATCGCCATGCCAACCTTGGTCCCTACAACATCGCCCTTCTCATCACATTCCTGGACACACTACATGGCTTCCTCATTCCAGCCGAGCAGAGGGGTGGACCAGAGCAGCCCAGATATGTTGTCATCTGGGACAACGTGAGTTTCCACCGGGCTGCTCTGGTCTGCAACTGGTTCATTGATCACCCACAATTTATTGTTCTATACCTCCAATCATATTCCCCATTCCTAAACCCAATTGAAGAGGGTTTTTTTCGGCATGGCGATGGAAGGTGTATGACCGCCATCCCCTCGCATGCAATGGAGGATACATGTGGTGACGTTGATGTGGTGGTTTTCAGCAGCTGGATCCGTCACTCCAGAAGATTCTTTCCCCGCTGTTTAGCCAGGGAGAACGAGGCTTGCGATGTAGATGCTGTGGTGCTGTGGCCAGACCAAAATAGGAGGCAGGATGCAGCCCCATGTATTTTTTCTGACATTTTGCATGTGTTTTTATCTTTTTGTGTTTAGAGTTTTGAAAGATTGAGCCACTTTAATATTTTGTTTTTGTACAGAAAACCATTTATCTTACTGAATGTTTTCCTGGTTTTCTCCTGTTATGTATGGAAAGCCTTGCATAAAAAAGTGTTCAAAAATATTGCATTTTGGAAATAAATGACAATGTTTTTGTTACTGTATTGCATTTGAATGTGTTTTTTTATGTACATTTGAGTAGGTATACATTACTGTAACCATATTTTACAAATGGCTACAGTGTAACACTGAAAAATTGATATTCATAGTAGTGTTTTGTGTTGAGCACATCAATGTGTTGTTGGTTGGTAGACAGATCAATTGTATGTCGTTCTGATACAACAACAAAAAACATTTTGGAAAGAGATAAACAGTTTTGAATGCAGTTTGTTTTTGCTAGAGATTTGTAGAGTTTAGCATTTTATGTTTGTGTTTTTGTGTTTTATGCATAGAGTTCAGGAAAATGGCCCAGAGATTCAGCAAACGTGTGTAAACAATTGTGGAAAACTGTACGATGGTCATACCAAGGATCATTTAGCAGTTTGATTTTGAATTTTAGGACCCCTTTAGGTATAAAAAAAATGTGCCCTTACTGCTATTAGCCCATATAAATGCCTTGAATAATAGATTAATTCATGGAAAACAGAGAATAAAAAAAAACAAATCTAAAGGAAGTTTGTTTTAAAGTGTCTGTTTTTTTTTACCGATATTTAACAACAAAAATGTGGCACTTGAAAAGTATTCAGACCCCTTGACTTTTTCCACATTTCATTACGTTACAGCCTTATTCTGAAATTGATTAATTCATTAAATGTTTTCAGCAATCTACACACAATACCCCATAATGACAAAGTGAAAACAGGTTTATATAAAGTTTAGCAAATGTGTTAAAAATAAAAAACGAAATACATTATTTACATACGTATTCAGACCCATCGCCATGAGACTTGAAATTGATCTCAGATGCATCCTGTTTCCATTGATCATCCTTGAGATGTTTCTACAAATGAGTGAACTCCACCTATGGTAAATTCAATAGATTGGACATGATTTGGAAAGGCACACACCTGTCTATATAAGGTTGACAGTTGACAGTGCACGTCAGAGCAAAAACCATGCCATGAGGTTGAAGGAATTGTCCGTAGAGCTCTGAGACAGATCTGGGGAAGGGTACCAAAACATTTCAGAGTTATTGAAGCTCCCAAAGAACACTGTGGCCTCCATCATTCTTAAATGGAAGAAGTTTGGAACCACCAAGACTCCTCCTAGAGCTGGCCGCCCAGCCAAACTGAGCAATCGGGGGAGAAGGGCCTTAGTTAGGGAGATGACCAAGAACGCAATGGTCACTCTGACAGAGCTCTAGAGTTCCTCTATGGAGATGGAAGAAACTTCCAGAAGGACAACCCTCTCTGCAGCACTCAACCAATCAGGCCTTTATGGTAGAGTGGCCAGACAGAAGCCACCATTCAGTAAAATGCACATGACAGCCCGCTTGGAGTTTACCAAAAGGCACCTAAAGACCTTGACTATAAAAACAAGATTCTCTGGTCTGATGAAAACAAGATTGAACTCTTTGGCCTGAATGTCAAGTGTCACGTCTGGAGGAAAACTGGCACCATCCCTGAAGTGAAGCATGTTAGTGGTAGCATCATGCTCTGGGGATGGTTTTCAGCGGCAGGGACTGGGAGACTAGTCAGGATCGAGGCAAAGACGATTGGCGCTAATTAGAGAGAGATCCTTGATGAAAACCTGCTCCAGAGTGCTCATGACCTCAGACTGTGGCGAAGGTTCACCTTCTAACAGGACAACAACCCTAAGCACATAGCCAAGACAACACAGGAGTGGCTTCGGGACAAGTCTGTGAATTTCCTTGAGTGGCACAGCAAGAGCCCAGACTTGAACCCGATCTAACATCTCTGGAGAGACCTGAAAAGCTGTGCCGTGATGCTCCCCATCCTACCTGATAGAGCTTCCGAGGATCTGCAGAGAAGAATGTAGAAACTCCCCAAATACAGGTGTGCCAACCTTGCAGAGTCATAGCCAAGACTGTAATCACTGCCAAATGTGATTCAACAAAGTATTGAGTAGAGAGTCTGAAAACTGTAAATGTGATATTTCTCTAAAACTTTTTTTGCTTTGTCATTATGGGGTTTTGTATGTAGATTGATGAGGGGGGAAATGATTTATTAATACTTTTTAGAATAAGGCTGTAACGTAACAAAATGTAGAAAAATGGAGTCTGAATACTTTCCGAATGCACTGCATACTTCCATTCATTATTTCAACCGGGCTACCTTCAGCGAGTCTGGTGAGGCTTGTGGGCATTTTAGAGCACATGTACATGTTAGGTGAGAGTCTCACCTTTCCATAGATGGCTCATATTAATGTGTAGCCCAAACTGTTCGGACGCTCCAGAGAAGTTGGCAGATTGGCAGAACATACTTTAGACGAGTCCCATGAAGCTTGTGGGGGTCATAGAGCAAAACGGTGAACTCCATCACGCTCCTGATCTTTCCGTAGAATGGTAACACTTGTTTTGCCAAACCGTTCGGAAGCTACAGACGTTTTAGTGAAAAGACAGACTAGTTTTCAGGATATCTCATCGTCTGACCAACATCGCTGTAGATCAGCCACCACCATTGGCGGATGTCGTTAATCGAGACGCATCCCATGCAAAACAAACACATATCTCTATCTTAAACAGACAGATTTTGAAGTTTTTTTTGGTAGTATGCTAATTAGCTTAACGCGGGGGCGCGGACATCGACTCTAGGGAGTGTAATACTGTAATTAGTAGTTGTTTGTAAGATAGAGACTCTACATATGTTCTTTATCAACTGACTTTAAAGATTACTGAATAATGAATGGGTGTCTCACTTTGCTGTTAGCATTGTTTAACTGTAGTAAGAGGTTCAGAATGGAACAGTTTCCCTTGAGATATTTAACATCACTGTTCAGCTTCACTGTAGTCTATTTACTAGAATAACTATTAAACGTCTGCTAATATGTGTGAGAAAATTGTGCCCTTGATTATAATTTATCTTGTTGTTGTTGATTGTTGTAACCGCTCAATAATGCTCATGCGCAGGGTGCTAATCGAGAATTAAAGTTATCTTGGGACTATTAGATATTCACTGGCACCCGTTTCCCTACTTTGGGAGCGTTCGCACAGCTCTCACACCGCAGAGCATATAATCGTGTTTACAGTACTTGGTTGAGGTCCCAAAATTAAGTGTTATCTTAATTAATAAACAAATTACTAATAATATAAAAATCATTAGCATAGGAGTTCATAATTTACCAGGCTTAGCCAGGCAAGAAGCATGTAATCTACATAGAGACATTTATAGGGCGACGATTATGCCACCCTTCCCCATAAGCCTTAATTGTGAGCACATTTTGGAAATAAAGCACCTTCCCATCTCCTCTGACAAATCCCGTACTCCTCCTCAAAATCTAAAGGTGAAGCATTACCACTCTGCTGGTAATGGGGAAAGCTGTGTGACGAATGCATTGCCCTACACACATATTCCAGTTTGCTGGAAAAACAAAGTCCTGAAAACAGTATGAGGTTGAAATGAAAGAGGGAGAGACAGAGAGTGACGGAGAGAGAATGAGAGAGTGACGGAGAGAGAAGGATAGAGAGAGAGACAGTGAGAGAGATGTGCACAGTCAATGCAATACTGTATGTCAGAAGTATTAAGTTGACTCCTTGATGTCCAAAACCTCTCTTGGGAACTGATAACACTCAGTTTTCATCAGACCGGGTTGAACCCAAAGGAAGCAGCATTCTTGAAGCTATAGTGATAAAGTTAATGACAGGGAATGTTCTGTATGTAGCTACTCAGGCACACGATGGTCTCCTACCACAGACTGGGAGCTGACTCTCAAAGGGAAGGCAACGTTTCAACTCTTTCCCTTCAGTGCTTTTTGTCTTTGACTGTGCGTGCACCGTTATCTCGAAATGAAACACGCTTGACTGAGACCAATAGTGTCTTATCTGGCATTCTCAGTCGCAGTTTTCAACACTTTATTTGGAGTAATCTGTTAATAGAACGTATAGATTATGAATAGCACCACATAATAATGAGGCTTTTTAACCTAGAAATGTGCAACCGAGAGATGCATGGACGTGGTGCGTTAGGAAGAGAAATCTCCATGGCGCTCCTTTGATATGTATATTTCCAACTACTTTCTAAATAAGTAAAAAACTGTCTCTCCTCTCCAAATGCCACTCTTTTTTAAATATATTTCCAGCAGAGTTAGTCCTTTTATCAGGAATCAGTTTGTGTATTCATGTCTTCCGTCTACAGGAGTGTTGAGTCTCATCTAATGGAGCTTTGATATAGACTGGCATTTTCATCTCCAATTTCTAGTGGGTGGTGTGTGGATATTTCCTATTGTAAATATACATGTGTGACGGACTGCCTCGATTCGGTCTTATGTAGCAAAAATTGAAATAGTGTTTTTTTACATTGGATAAAAGTAAAGACTCAGAGCTAGAAAATGTTATATCACACACCACAGCTGAGGAACAATGGGAAAGTAATTCTGCTTTTAAAGTTGATAAACTTGCAAACTCACTTTTGAGAAAACAGCCCTTAAATGTTTGGGTACATCTACTGGAGAGCTTTTCTTTGTCTACACCCATTCAGCATCATTCCCACCCTCTTAAACCCTAGCCACGCCCATCTCTTTAAGGATACACATATGAGGCCATGTGGTTAACACACGCTATATCAAATCTAATCAAATCTAAGTTTATTTGTCACATGTGCAGGATACATAAGGTGTAAACGGTACACTGAAATGGTTACTGGCATAGCAGCAATATCAACACAGAAAGTGTGTATAAATATTTTATCAGTATTACATGATGCTTACCCGACCTACTTGTCTAAATTGATGGGTGACGTAAAGGAAATGCATTAACCAGTCCCCAGCAACATCTAGCTAACTGGATGGGTCACTATTGTCTAGGCATGTGCACATGTTTATGAAATACAATAGATGGCTGAAATCACCACCAAACACACCTGGCT